>NC_041405.2:32372807-32565307 GCF_900747795.2 Erpetoichthys calabaricus
GGGAGCGTTTCTATAAACTTAATTTAAACTTACGTTTTACACCGTGCTTTTTTCCCTCATGAAGATGCTTGTATGCTTTACTCGCTCGCTTCTTATTGTTTCGCTCCCTTCTCAATTGTTTAATGAATTTTTTGTTCTTCGCTGTTTGCGGCTCCTCCTTCATTTCTCCCTACTGCGTTCACAGTCTTTTCACGTGATTACGTGGGAGACGTGATGACGTGACACTCAACTCCTCCTCCCACGGCCATCGAGCTGCCGTCCATTACAGTATATTGTGAAAAAAGAGGTTCCAGTTATGACCATTATGCGTTGAATTTCGAAATGAAACCTGCCTAACTTTTGTAAGTAAGCTGTAAGGAATCAGCCTGCCAAATTTCAGCCTTCCACCTACACGGGAAGTTGCAGAATTAGTGATGAGTCAGTCAGTCAGTTAGTCAGTGAGGGCTTTGCCTTTTATTAATTAGTAGATATATATATCCACATTACTAACCGAGAATGGTAAACCGGATGGACGCAGGGACATCCGGCAATGGGCCGTGGCCGCAAAAGACGTACTGCGCAGGCGCCCCACAAATCCCCCCCCCCCCCCGCAAGCAACGGGAACCGGATGGAATGCAACGTAAAATAAGAAATGAGGCATTGCGCACACAAAAAAGGAGTCAGACCACAGAAAAAAGGAGTCAGACGCCGTTGCACACGAAACGGGACACACAAAGAGGAGGATTCAACAAGCCCCTAGCACACACAAAAAAAGAAGCAGCGAGCACCACACAAAGCCCATTGGACATGAAACGGGACAGACTACGGCCATAGCACACGAAACGTACACAAAAACGACGATTCACACCCTCGACCACAGTAACATAAACAACAAATGACACACAAAGCCCCATTTCTAAATGAACCGTCCGTATTAAACATACGTCATCTCAACACGTTCACACTATGCAGCATAGGTGGATCTCATTACAATAAGGCACTATTAACCGTTCAACCGCAGAAAAGGCTCCATATTAACAGTGAGTGCGATCCTCCTTATTACTTACCCATATTTCTAACGCTGAAGAACAAACAATTCATGAATTCACGATCACGGGTACAAAACGATACGGCTCGAGTAACGGGACCAAACACACGAACCCGCATGAAAAAAAACAATACACGTCGGCTCCAACGCGCTTCTGAAACTCTGGAAGAAAAAATGTCTCGGCTCCAAAAACGCAAAGCTCAACTAACACAGTTACAGAAACGAACCCAAATGGACAGACACACTGAACGTGGACGCATGCAGCGCGCGTCTCACAGTACTGCATCGAAACAGGCACGGGTTCAAAACTAAACACCTCCCGTCTCAGACATACAGAAACGGCAGCGAAGGGACAAAATAAATAAACGCAGACGTCTACACCGTGCATCTGGACTGCCGGAAAATAAGCACACAAGGCTCCAAAAAGAGAAAGCTCAACTGACCGACATACAAAAACGGGCAAGGCTCAATACAAACAATGCACGCCGTAAACTACAACGGGCTTCTCACACAGCACAGGCAGATCGATTACACCTCCAAAACATGTCCTAAATAATGGACATACAACGACGCGACTCTCAAACGGCACAAGCAAAAGATACACGTCACAGACATCAACGACAGACACCTGCTAAACGCTTGCGCCAGTTAGCTGACAACGCGTTCAATAATGAGTCCACTATTCAGGAAAATTCATTGGGATTAATGAATGTCATTTGCAATCATTGTCATTCACTTAACTTCCCTGAAGAAACAACTGGCAATACAAGTAATGAATTTACACGTTGTTATCAAAAGGGTCAAATTAGACTGCCTCCTTTACATTCATATCCTGAATATCTACAGAAGCTTCTAACTAACGATGTACCTGAAAGTGAAATCTTTATGAACTGCATTACATCCTACAAATCGGTATCCACTATGAACATTAACAGTGGCACTGCACATGACATCCGTCTTGCAAAACTGTTAATTATTGATGAATGTACAATGGCATCCACTCACTTACTCAACACCATTCATAAACTTCTACAAACGTTTATGAATAATAATATTCCCTTTGGAGGAAAGGTACTTTTATTAGGAGGAGATTTTAGACAGTGCTTAGCTATTGTTCCACATTCCATGCGCTCAGCTATTGTTCAGTGCACCTTAAAATACGCAGACAATTGGCATTGCTTTCAAAAGATACAGTTAGTACAAAACATGCGATGTCCAGATCCAGATCATAACAATTGGTTATTACAACTGGGAGATGGTACACTCACCAATACAGATGGACTTCACCCAGATATTATTACAATTCCTCAAGCCTTTATCTGCGACGACTTAGTTACAGACAGATTTGGAACAGCAATCTCATTAGACCAAATGCCCCTTTTAACACAATGCACTATATTATGTCCAAAAAATATTAATGTGGAAAACATAAATACCCAAGTCATTGCATTACTTCCTAGAAAGACACAACTCTTTCTAAGCTCTGACAAACTTGACTCTGATCACAACAATAACCATCTTCATTGACCTTACAAGTTCTGACCTGGAATTACCTTTTACACTTAAACGGCGTGTACAAAGAAATTTTCCAATAAACCTTTACACTGTGCCACACACTTCATTGTTTGCTTTCGATTTGCATCATCTACACCTTCACACTATTCTATACCTCATTCATACATCACGCTCTTTGTCATTCCCAACACCAGGGGTTGGCGAGCGAAGCGAGCAAGGGGCGGAGCCCCCTAGTATATATATATATATATATATATATATATATATATGCAGTGAATGAACAAAAGAGAAATCTAAATCAAATCTGGTGTGACCACCCTTTGCCTTCAAAACAGCATCAGTTCTTCTAGGTACACTTGCACACAGTTTTTGAAGGAACTCGGCTGGTAGGTTGTTCCAAACATCTTGGAGAACTAACCACAGATCTTCTGTGGATGTAGGCTTCCTCACATCCTTCTGTCTCTTCATGTAATCCCACACACACTCGATGATGTTGAGATCAGGGCTCTGTAGGGGCCATACCATCACTTCCAGGACTTCTTGTTCTTCTTTACGCTGAAGATAGTTCTTAATGACTTTGGCTGTATGTTTGGGGTCGTTGTTCTGCTGCAGAATAAATTTGGGGCCAATCATACGCCTCCCTGATGGTATTGCATGATGGATAAGTATCTGCCTGTATTTCTCAGCATTGAGAACACCATTAATCCTGACCAAATCTCCAACTCCATTTGCAGAAATGCAGCCCCAAACGTTCAAAGAACCTCCACCACGCTTCACTGTTGCCTGCAGACACTCATTATTGTACCGCTCTCCAGCCCTTCGATGAACAAACTGCCTTCTGCTACAGCCAAATATTTCAAATTTTGACTCATCAGTCCAGAGCACCTGCTGCCATTTTTCTGCACCCCAGTTCCTATGTTTTCGTGCATACTTGAGTCGCTTGGCCTTGTTTCCATGTCGGAGGTATGGCTTTTTGGCTGTAACTCTTCCATGACGACCACTTCTGGCCAGACTTCTCTGGACAGTAGATGGGTGTACCTGGGTCCTACTGGTTTCTGCCAGTTCTGAGCTGATGGCACTGCTGGATGACATCTGATTTCGAAGGGTAATAAGTTTGATGTGTCTTTCATCTGCTGCACTAAGTTTCCTTGGCCAACCACTGCATCTACGATCCTCAACGTTGCCCATTTCTTTGTGCTTCTTCAAAAGAGCTTGAACAACACATCTGTAAACCCCAGTCTGCTTTGAAATCTTTGTCTGGGAGAGACCTTGCTGATGCAGTATAACTACCTTGTGTCTTGTTGCTGTGCTCAATCTTGCCATGACATGAAACTGCCTTCCACAACCTCACCTTGGTAGCAGAGTTTGGCTGTTCCTCACCCAGTTTTAAGCTTCCTACACAGCTGTTTCTGTTTCAGTTAATGACTGTTTCAACCTACGTGTGACATTGATGATCATTAGCACCTTGTCCCACATGGATGGGGGACCCTACCAGACGGGACACCTGGATGGTCCCCATGGTGGACAATACCGCCCCTGGGCCACGAGGGGGCAGCCGCCAGGGTCTGCTTATGGGCCACTGGACCGGAGCTGGGACACTCATCCCTACTGGAGGATGTGGCCACCGCCAGGGGGCGCCCAGACAGTTGTGAAGTCCTGGATGGCAGCACTTCTGCCACACCAGGAAGTGCTGCCGGAAGAATTCCCAGGGGCACCTGGAGTGCTTCCGGGGGCTCTCTTGACACTTTTGCAACACCAGGAAGTGTCGTCAGAGGGAGCACCTGGAGCTCATCCGGGTCAGTATATAAGGGACCGCCTCCCTCCAGAAGCTGAGCCAGAGTTGGGAGGAAGGAGACGAAGCTTGTAAGGAGGGGAGTGGAGGTAAAAGGAAAAAAGAAAGAGAAAGAGAAAGAAGAAAGAGTTGGTGGAAGAAGGCATTGTGGTGCTGTAAAGAAAAAGAAAATAAAAGAAGTGTTTTGGACATTCTGGTGTTGGTCTGTCTGTGTCCGGGGGTATGCTTTCCACAACCTGTTTGGTATAATTGGTTGATCATACACCCCTGACTATAATCCTACAAAATCCATGCCTTTGTACAAGTGTACCTATAAGAATTGATGCTGGTTTGAAGGCAAAAGGTAGTAACACCAAATATTGGTTTGATTTAGATGTTTCTTTTGTTTGCTCACTTTGCATTTTGTAAATTGATAACAATAAACAATCATTATTTATATTTATGAAAGCATTCTTTGTTTACAGCATTTTTTTCACACCTGCCTAAAACTTTTGCACAGTATTGTACTTTATGTCTATTATATATATATATATATATATATATATATATATATATATATATATATATATACACACACATCTATACAGTGCATCCGGAAAGTATTCAAGCGCATCACTTTTTCCACATTTTGTTATGTTACAGCCTTATTCCAAAATGGATTACATTCATTATTTTTCCCTCAGAATTCTACATACAACACCCCATAATGACAACGTGAAAAACGTTTGAGATTTTTGCAAATTTATTAAAAATAAAAAAATTGAGAAATCATATGCACATAAGTATTCAGAGCCTTTGCCATGAAGCTCAAAATTGAGCTCAGGTGCATCCCGTTTCCCCTGATCATCTTTGAGATGTTTCTGCAGCTTAATTGGAGTCTCCCTTGTGGTAAATTCAGTTGATTGGACATGATTTGGAAAGGCACACACCTGTCTATATAAGGTCCCACAGTTGACAGTTCATGTCAGAGCACAAACCAAGCATGAAGTCAAAGGGATTGTCTGTAGACCTCAGAGGCAGTATTGTCTTGAGGCACAAATCTGGGGAAGGTTACAGAAAAATTTCTGCTGCTTTGACAGGTCCCAATCAGCACAGTGGCCTCCATCATCCATAAGTGGAAGAAGTTTGAAACCACCAGGACTCTTCCTAGAGCTGGCCGGCCATCTAAACTGAGCGATCGGGGGAGAAGGGCCTTAGTCAGGGAGGTGACCAAGAACCCGGTGGTCACTCTGTCAGAGCTCCAGAGGTCCTCTGTGGAGAGAGGAGAACCTTCCAGAAGGACAACCATCTCTGCAGCAATCCACCAATCAGGCCTGTGTGGAAGAGTGGCCAGACGGAAGCCACTCCTTAGTAAAAGGCACATGGCAGCCTGCCTGGAGTTTGCCAAAAGGCACTTGAAGGACCCGCAGACCATGAGAAAGAAAATTCTCTGGTCTGATGAGACAACGATTGAACTCTTTTGTGTGAATGCCAGGTGTCACGTTTGGAGGAAACCAGGCATCAGGCAACAAAAAAAAAACCTCAAAGGCTTTATCAATCCCAAGGAGGCACAATAAAGTCCATAATAAAGAAGTGGCAAGTGTTTAGTACTACTAGGTTCCTCCCTGGATCCAGCCGTCCATCCAAACTGGATGGAAGAGCAAGGAGAAAACTGGTATGAGAGGCTACCAAGAGGCCAATGGCCACTGAAGAAGTTACAGGATATTATGGCAAATAGTGGTCATTGTGTGCATGTGACAACAATTTCACAAGTGCTCCACAATTGTGGCTTGTTTGGGAGGGTCGCATGGAAAAAGCCACTTCTCAAGAAAGGCCACATTAAGGCTCGTTTGAGCTTTGCCACAATGCACCTTGAAGATTCTGATGCCAAGTGGAAAAAGGTCTTATGGTCAGATGAGACCAAAATTGAACTATTTGGCCTCAATACCAAACAGTACACCGGGCAGAAATCCAATGCAGCTCACCATACCTACAGTAAAGCATGGAAATGGCAGCATCCTGTTGTGGGGATGTTTCTCTACTGCAGGGCCTGGGGCTCTTGTTAGGATAGACATAAAAATGGATGGGGCAAAATACCGTTAAATTCTTGAGGAAAACCTGCTGCCGTCTGCCAAAAAGTTGAAGATGGGCAGAATGTTCAACTTTCAACACGATAATGACCCGAAGCACACAGCAAAACTGACCACACAGTGGCTAAATCCCAAGGAAAATCTGTGGAAAAATGTGAAGACAGCAGTCCACCAATGCTAACCTTCCAATCTGACCAAACTTGAACACTTCTGTAAAGAAGAGTGGGCAAATATTGCTCAATCAGTTAAGGGGTAAACTCAGAGATATGCAGGTGGATGAATGAGCCTGTGGTGTCCTGGATAATGGACTGACTATCTGTCAGGCAGCCTACAGTTTCTGTGACTCAAGGATTGTGTGAGCAACACTCAAGCAGAACAAGGAACAGGCCTGTCTGCACATCTCTGAACTCTGTACGCCTACAGCTATAAATATAACGGCAGGTCACTTGCAGGAATTCTTGGAGGATATTGCACATATGGAGTACAAGTGCATCTCAATAAATAAGAATATCAAAAAGTTAATTTCTTTCAGTAATTCAATTCAAAAAGTGAAACTCATATTATATAGATTCATTACACACATTACGATATATTTCAAGTGTTTATTTCTTTTCATTTTGCTGATTATGGCCAATAGGTAATGAAAACTCAAAATTCAGTACAGTACACCCCCAAAATTTGCAGGGGTTACGTTACTAGAGCACCCGCGAATTGTGAAAAACCGCGACTTTTGGATGTGGTTAAAAAATGCCTTTTAAATGCCTATTTTCATAGTTTCAACCCTAAATACAGTATGCCCCCAAAGCACTTTAATTTCGTTGCAAACTCAGCTTATTACCTAAAAAATTACCTTATTACCTAAAAACAGAATGTAAAGGTAAACCTGTATACTGTACAGCACTGTACTGTTTGTCTCCCGCGGTGCTAGAATGTAAAATACCGATGTTACCGCTATACGTACTGCAATTCATGCAAGCGTGTTTTCTTTGGTGTGCGCCGTAGTTTTCTTTGTTATAAGTAGTGTAAATACATAATAATTTGATTTAATTAAAATTCAGTAAAATGTATGGGTACTCACCAATGATGAATGATACTGATGATGATGAAGAGCTGTGCAGTACGATGCACAGGATTTGAAACTCCTCGGGTGGCGCCTCTTCTTCAGGCGCTTCAGGAGTCGTCGTACTTTTGTACGTGTCTTCTTCTGGTGGGGTTTTGTGCTGGCATTTCTTTATAGGTTACAGGAACATTGCGATAGGAAGTTGCTACATTGTCTCCTGTAGAGAACTTCTGGTACAATTTCCGTGCTTTCTCACGGATGATGTTACTGTCCAAGGGAATGTTCTTCCTGCAGTCGGTGATCCACAGTGCCAAGGCAAATTTCATCCTGACGATATTTTTATTCCTTACGGTCATTACCTTTTTGGCACTATCACAGAAACTTACAGATACGGTACTCCAGATCGCTGCTTCGTTCTTCTTTATGTAGCATAAGATGCTTTCATTAATGCCATAGTAGCACGCTACTGAAGCATAACTTTTTAGTTCCCGGAGCAAATCCAGTAGTTCCACCTTCTCCTGGAGTGTTTTAAACTTCTTCTGGCGCTTAGGCTCAGTTCCAGAAGCCTTAGAAGGAGCAGGGTGATTCAACGACATTGTGTGCGTTTAAGAATAACAAAACAATAACAAAATGGAAAACACGAGGACACTCAGCTGGAGACGCGTCACAAAGCAGCAGTCAATCGTAAGCAAGAAGAAATGAATAACACTCTTGGATTGGCTACGTTCACCATCCCAAACCGCGGTGGTAAACCCACTCATCTGGAGACGCGTCACAAAGCAGCAGTCAATCATCAGCAAGGAGAAATGAATAACGCTCTTGGATTGGCTACTTTCACCATCTCAAACCGCGTTTCCGTCAGCGGTTGCTTCCTGTTCTCTCTACAGCACAGTATTGCCACGAAAAAAGCCAAAAAAACTGCGGAGGATATTTGCGCTTTCCGCCAACAATTAATAGTTAGGTTCTAAGAAAAAATCCACTAACAACGAGTCCCAGAACCCTGAACCGCAACTTCGCAGGGATCTACTATATCTCAGAAAATAATAATATTAAATAACACCAATAAAAAAAAAAAAGATTTTTTTAATACAGAAATGCTTGCCTACTGAAAAGTATTCTCATGTATGCACTCAATAGTTGGTCGGGGCTCCTTTTGCATGATTTACTGCATCAATATGGCGTGGCATGGAGGCGATCAGCCTATGGCACTACTGAGGTGTTATGGGAGCCCAGGCTGCTTTGATAGCAGCCTTCAGCTCGTCTGCATTGTTGGGTCTAGTGTCTCTCATCTTCCTCTTGACAATACCCCTTTAGGTCAGGTGAGTTTTCTGGCCAATCAAGTGATACCATAGTTATCAAATCAGGTATTGGTACTTTTTGCAGTGTGGGCAGGTGAAAAGTCCTGCTGGAAAATGAAATCAGCATCTCCATAAAGCTTGTCAGCAGAGGGAAGCATGAAGTGCTCTAAAATTTCCTGGTAGACAGCTACGCTGACTTTGGACTTGATAAAACACACACTGAAATAAACTAACTTTTCAATGATATTTTAATCTATTGAGATGCACCTGTATATATACACAGGTGGTCCCAGAGTCTGGAGGAAGAGTGGTGAAGCACAGAATCCAAGTTGCTTGATGTCTAGAGTGAAGTTTCCACAGACAGTGATGATTTGGAGAGCCATGCCTTCTGCTACTCCCGACGTCACGCTTTCCCCTCTCCTCAGCCCATAGCCTCTGTCTCGGATTAGCATGAATAAATCGCTCCTGCAAACAAACTATGATACTTAGCATGATGACAGAATATTGGAATATTCAAGCAAATTATAGAAAAAAAAACGATCTAAATCCATTAAGTAGTTTTATCATGAAAAGCGGACATACTGACAGACAGACAGATGTTGGATTTTATATATACTGTATATATATGTTTTTATATATATACTGAGATATAAACGTTATCACATATATACACACATAATTTTACTCAAAAATGAACTAAAAAGTAAAAAACTTTTTTTTTTTCCTGTACTAAGATTTTGTTGGTCATATGTGACTAAAAGAATTAAATTTAATTCAATTAAAATGCATTTCCAAAATTTTGGATTATTATTTAGGTTATTTTAAGAAATCTTGAGAAGTAACTTTTGATTACATCATTGGCAGATTTTTTTGCTAAATAAAATGGTTGTTTTGATTTTACTAAAAATATTTCTTTTTAATGTAGAAGCCATAAAAGAAAACAATTCTTGTCATAATTACAACCGGTGATTCTAATAAAATGTCCATGTTTATCAAGACGATAAAACGCTAACGCGCTTAACAAGCTTACACATGAAATCAATGCATCTAGCTCTTGAGCTAACAAGCCTATTGTTTACTAAGCAGCAAGATCAAATTATTCTTCATCTGTTTCTTTTTCAAAAAAAAAAAATTATGGGGAAGCTGGACTAAACATAAGCTTGCACTGTTCACAGATAGACAAGGACTGTCAGTTTTTATTGCAGGACAAAATTAAAAATTCTGAACTCATTCTCTTTTCTTATACTTTTATTTATTCCCATGCACAAACAAACTCTCTTACTCTACTTTCTTTAATGTAAAAGCCAATATTCTTGCCTTCACTCTCTCTTGGAAGTCTGTCAGCTCTGTTTACAAGAAGTTCGCCACCAAAATGACACGAGGGTGCGATTCCTAAAGTACCATAATACTTTGCGTAAAGGAGAACAAATTTCATTTACAGTAAAGATTACAAAAGGAGGTTACAAAAAAATAAATAAATTACAGATTCGAGTTATTTGGGGTGAAAAGTGGCCAATCTCGTTCAGCATTTGATCAATCAGAGCATCACTAGTTCAAGCTTCATTTCAAGTTTCAAGAATCATTGTGATTCTAGAAAGTGTGATTGAAAATATCATACTTAATAGTGCTAAACTGCAATGTTGTCTCAGCTTTACATACATTGTTTAAATAAATGAGCATAATAATATATATTCGACACAAAGGACATTTTGAAGTGTGATTTGTACAACAGTTAGGTTTAAGGTGTCAGGAAATATTTTCCAATTGTATTTTGGTTATTTATTTATTTTTTTTTAAAACATCCTAATGTTGAAATATTTTAGACACTAAAATATTGTAACAACCAGGTAGGGAATTCAGAGAGCCATGTGGCTGGACAGCAAGCAAGCAGTATGCTTTCTGAAGGATCACTGGAATAGGCAAGTGAAGTGATCCAATGAGCTTGGTTGTGCAGAGAGGAAGAAAGTGGAAAGAACACAAGCATTGACAACGTTTGGGGGCTAAAGAATTGGACATTGGGGAATAGGAATACAGTAGACCCCCGCAAAGTCACGGTTCAGAGTTCCCAGTCTCAGTCATTCGCAGATTTTTCCTTAGAACCTATCTAATAATTATTAGCGGAAATCACAAATATCCTCTGCAATTTTTATGCCTTTTTTCGTAGCAATACTGTACTGTAAAGAGAACAGTAAGCAACTGTAGAGGAAATGCGGCTTGGGATGGTAAAAGAAGCCAATTGAATTTGAAACTGCGACTCCCAGCAGTCCCTGCAGTGGCTCTGACTGGTCTTCTGCTGAGGGTACTGGGGTCAAAAAATGTCAGCGAGGCTTTTACAAAGGGGGCCGGTAACCAAAAGCAAAAAAAAAAAAAGTTTTTGTAATTTGTGTTTCAAGTTCCTGTCTCTCTGCCTGCCTTCTGTTGGGTTACCTGTACTTATTCGTTTTATCCTGGATCATTTCGTGTTTGGCGTCTGCATTGTCTGCCGTCTGCCTGTGTACATGAGCACTGTAAGTGGATTCATGGCGATCCTGCAAAGAAAGAAGCACTCCTGAACCCGTCTTCACCATTTCAGGAACTAGCGGTAGGACTATCTTTACATTCCCATTCAACGTGCGGATCTCTGGACTATCTATTTTCATCATTACATTTCATCCACTGCCGGTTTTCATGAACATTTTTCATGATTTACTGTGTGTGTTTTGTTGATGCTTTGTTGCATTTAATGTGTAATCTCTGTAAGGGGAACAGGGGTGGTATCGTTGTTTTCATTTGTTCTCATTACATTCTTTATTTGCTGTTTGATTACCGGATTATTTTGTTTTTGTCTCCGTTTGTGAGTGCGTCCCTGGAATCTCCACCATAAAAATAAATAAATCGCCATCTTCTCTGGCTTACATGTGGCTGCTCTGTCGCGTGATATGCTTCTTGCGCAACGCTATGCTTAAGCCTGAACAGCACCTGTCCTTTTGGCTGATTGCTTTGTTTCTGTCTCCTCCCCAAGACATCCTCTGCTCCTGTTGGGGTTTGTGCTCCCCTATGATGTTTGTCTATTCTTTAATCAATAACTAAGTACATACTGAGCAAGTTTTACTTCTGAAAAAAACATGTTTGTTTGTTTGAAGTGTTTGAATAAAGTTTCTGTCTCTATAATCTCCTGTGTTTCAGTGTAATTCTATGACCCAAGCGCGAAACCCTGCAGCCTCACTATCTCTGGGATTGAGACAGGTCAGCATTTACCTCTGTGTTTGCGCCTGCTGCCAGTTCAAGCGCAGTTGGCTTGGTGATTTCATCCATGGCATCAGTTGCACTTTGTACATATTGTTCCAGTAGTTTGTTTTTTTTTTTTTTAAATTGTTTTTACAGTTCATTAGCAGTGTGTAAAATGATCAGTGTTGTAGTAATTGTGATGCTCTTTGCATGGAAAGAAAATGTGTTATATTAAAATTTCACTTTTTCTTTGTGAATTGTGACGTTTACCGGTACTTAAAGTGCAGGCAAAAAGTATTTGGCGTCCAGGGATGCATTAAACCCCCAAGTATGTGGCAGTTTAAGGGTTAAAGGACCAAGATGCCTACATCCAAAATTCATAGGAACATAACCCCCGCAAATTTTGGGGGTGTACTGTACAGTAGCAGGGTTGTTGGGTCTGGAGTGCTCACCACTACATAAGACATCTTAATCAAGACTCCCCAGTGATTTCAATACCCAGCACATGCACCTATACTTTTTTTTCCCTGCCTGGTTGTGGATGTTACAATATTTAATATAAACTACATACACCACTATTTTACTACTACAGTCAGTGTTCTGTATCATCTAGACTTGTTGGGGGTGAACAACAATTGTACATTCTTATTTGGAAAAAATACAAAGTTATCCTTTATTTGCTTCTGTGTCATTTTGAAGTTTTCACATATATTACTTCTCATGTCCACAGAATATTTTCTCTGGGTACTCTGTTCTAGATTTACATTCAATAAAAAAAAATCTATAGTCAAACTATCATAAATCATAATATACATCATCATTGCAAGTTACACTAAGACAAAATATCAGAGCAAGAACATAGGCCAGTGTAAATACAATGAATATTCACATCATAAGTTTTCTTTCAATGATTGATTCTTTGGGGTCGCTATAAAATCACGTAAGGTCCCACCACATTCATTCACTGTTAAATTCCAAAACTTTATGGCAATCTCCCAGCTTGAAATAGTTTTTTTCCACTTTTAACATGTTTGTAAGAGCTTGTGATTACTGAAAGCAAATATTAATTCTGAATATTCTGTTTTTATATTGTTAAAAAATTAAACAACTGGTATAATTATTGTTATTTATTGGTAATTTCCTTATATCAGCGTCAGAAAAGTTTTCACAGGTGGTGACAACTGATAATTATTTAGTGGTTCAGATTTGGGATAGATATTAGAATAATATTCTTCAGACTATGGTTTCTCGTTGAAATATTTGCTCAGAAGTTTGCTTTTCAATACTGTATCACAAATGGCTATACAAGATGAACTGCTGCCAAACAGCACAGAAATCTGCTAAAGAAAGGGATCACATAAGACAGTAAAAAGGACTTAGACACTTCAAAAGAAGCTTTCAAAATGATTATCAATAGAAGTATTGGCTCATAAGCCAATGACAAAAATGTTTAATATTATGTGTAAAGGAAAATAGTACATTATCATCATTCCACTACCCACTGCTTAATGTCTGAAAGAATAGTAGGATATTACTGCTTTATTAAACTGTGCAGGATTTTTACATAAAATGTTCTAATAATACCACACTGAGTTCAGCACATGAATGTAATACTAAAATAATTAAAGATGTATTTTATTAATAGCAAAAATGGGTTTAAATTAAAAAAAAGTGCAGTCCCTGGGGAATTCCAAGAAACCTTGTACTATGGTACTCCTTTGTGCAACTACTAGTCACAAAAATCTTAAAATTTCAAAAGCATCAATCTAACCAGTACAATTAGTTGTCCTCTTGAGAACCTGAAAATGTGTTTTTACTCGAATGCTCTTGAAAAATGTATTATTTAAAGGCAAAGGTTGATATTAATTTTGAAAGAACAGTTATTTATTTTACCTCACACTAAATTTAGCATCAAGTTACTCCATACACTACTACACAATACTACCATATCACTTCCACGATCACTCTTTTTGTTGTTTTGAATTGTAAGCTTGTATTGTTCTTAAAAAATGGACAGATTTTCTTCCCCACTATTCCGCCTTTTGATCAACAGGTGTACTAAGAACAGATTTTGATGCACTTTTCCAGCACACTGAAAGTACTGTTCTGCTCTTGTTTTGGTTCACTCTTAAACTCAAGATCTTGATTTGCAACTGATAAGCACCCATGATGAGTGCTATAAGCAGTAAAAAGTGATCAATGAATAACAGATGGGATTAAATGGTTTTATTTTTCCCCTTTATGTATGCAGCAAAACTGTATTAAAGGTGGTCTGAATATTTTTTAATCACGCCTGATAATCTTAGGCATTATGTGTCAAGACAGCAGCCACGTTAGAAACATCACTTATTAGTGTACGTAACTAAATGTGCATTGGTAATACTGAAGAGGCATTTTACAATGGAGATATGAAATTGTTACAATAAAAGGAAAAACAGACTTATTATTGTATTAAATAGAATGTCTTAGCATTAAAGAGCCAGAGACCACAGGTTTAGGTGTGAATCTGGACAGAAGGATGATACTTTTCAGGGCATAAAATTTGACATGGGATTGTGTGTATCCCAAACAAAGATAATTCCTGCTAAGTTCTAATTTCTAATAAGTAAATTTCCTGCAAATTTATTTGATAAGCACTCTTATTTGTTGCAAGAATAGTCAACATAATTTTTCAAATCACTATTTTATAATTATAACAAATTTGCTACTTAGGAACTTTATTTTTTTATTATTATTGCTTATGTTTTACTAAGGTCATATGCATAGGATGTCACATTCCTGTTGCAAATTGCTCCTGAGTGGAACACACAACTTTGAAATACAGTAATCAGCTATTCAGTGGAGCAGCAAAAGTGTGTGGCAGGAGTTGAGGACACAGGGCTTGCCATGCCCTTTGTTTAACCAGTATTATAAGAAACTCAAGTTTGCTGAATTGAAGGCTTAAAATAGGCTGTGTATATATTTGTATATCAGTAATACAAAATTTCAGGAAACTGACTTGAAAAGTTTAGTAAATTTCTATTCAAGTTCATTCTTTTTTGTTTGACAAACCGCCTCCTGCCAATTCATATGCCTGTGCTGAGAGGTTTAAAGTAACATATAATTTTATAGTGAACCGACTGTCTTTAAACCTAAATCTGAAAACAAAAAAAATCAGTGACACACACAAACAGATCACAAAAAATGCTCAACGATAAAAATCAGCCATAGTAGGCGTCCGCTTCTCTAAATATGAAAAGAGGGCCATTTTAGTAAAAAAAAAAAAAAAAAAAAATTAGGACTTTCCCTAAGATACTACGATTCACTCACACATTCTCCTATGGTCTTTTGAAAATGAATATTTAGAAAAGCAAATACATTCACTGGAAAACTAGTAACAGTCATATAGTTATTCCCAATCCCAATCCAATTCAGAGAAGCAAGAGCCTATCCTGGCAGTACTAGGCACAATGCAAAAAAAGAGCCTAGTCAGGGTACCAGACTATCATAGGATCCACTCACACACCCACATTCACACTGGGACCATTTAACACTAGAATTACCAAAGCCTACGAAAAAACAAGTAGATCCGTCCCACCTTCACTTGCTTCGCACCTCTTCGTCAGCGTCTTTTGTCCTGTAAAGGTGTCGATAAGCAGGAAGCAGCAAGCAGCATGCTACCGCATTCTCGGCTCAAGTCTGTTTACCTGCGTGTCAGTTGCTTAGAGTTGTATAGAGTGAGAAGTCAAGCAAAATGTCACCTTTTATAAAGACTATCGTTATTTGGAACACATGCATTTGAGTGTGTTCCGTGTCTAATCTATGTAAACACATCGTTAAAACAAATGTTTTTCATGTTTTAGTAATAACTGACAAAATGTAGACATGAAGTGTATAATGCGTGAAACCTGAAGTCCAAACGTCAAATAAACACTTTCACAAAAGGTACAAATATAACAGTGCGCTTTTATTCAAAAATATAACTGCAGAAAAAGAACCTGCGTTAGGGTACGACATTGACACTCCTTTTATACGACCGCTTTGGTGGCGCAACGGTATCAACTGTTGACTGGTAATCAAAACTTCACGGGTTCGACCCCGGACGAGTCCATTTTGAGAAGTGAGCAACTATTATTCTTACTATTTTAGGATAAAAACATACATTTCATTTCAGTCTGTAACAGCCGCTGTAAATTTATGATACTTGGAAAGGTTTGACTTTTTTTTTTTTTTTTTATTCAGTTCTATTCTCTCAGTCACGTTCACAATCCCACCCCCCATCTGACACTGCTGTTTTCACATAAAGACGTGCTATAACTACAAGATTTTTTTGGCTGTCAAGAGGCAGGGCCTGTTAAAGCCCATTACGGCACTTCTTGTATGATTTTGGGCTATACAAAAATAAATTGTATTGTATTGTGTATAACAGAGGTGAACTCGGATGATGTTCTACATCGGAGAAAGAATGCATGTCGCACTTTTGCCGTCACTGTACTTTGTATATGTACACGGGAAGCTCTGCAGTCTACTTGTGACTTTACGCTGTAGGAAGCAAGTTAATAAATAAAGGTAAATAAGTAAATAACATTCGATCTGGCTCTTATATACAAAGTACAACGATGGCAGCTTCCACCTGCAGCTATAGCCTCTTCAGTACGCGAGCAACTCTCCACGCTAGTGTTTAGATCTGGACGGTGCATGTGCCCAAAACATTAACATTAATATGTTACTTACATAAAAGCCAGATCGAATGTTATTTACCGTGATTTTTTTTTACTTACTTCCTACAGCGTAAAGTCACAAGTAGACTGCAAAGCTTCCTGCGTTTGATCGCCACGGGCATGCTCAAAGAACACGTGTAATGCCACGAAAAGTGCCTGCTGGCACTTCAGTATGCAAGCAATGGTACGAGAATGCAGTTGGGCACATGCACCGTCCAGATCTAAACACTAGCGTGGAGAGTTGCTTGCGTACTGAACAGTCTATAGCTGGAGGTGGAAGCTGTCCTTGCACTTTTCCAGTCACTGTACTTTGTACATAAAAGTCAGATCGAATGTTATTTACCTTAATTTATTTACTTATCTTCCTACAGCTTAAAGTCACAAGTAAACTGCAGAGCTTCCTGTGTTTGATCGACACGGGCATGCTGACACTGTATATGTGTAGTGAAGTGACTTCAGCTGCAGGTGGAAGCTCCTGTCTCACCCTACACAACTGTGTTTGATCTTATTCAGGAAAAGATCCCAGTCGCCCCACGGGAGAAAGACTTTCCAAGTCTCTTCAGTATGCGAGTGACTCTCCACGCCAGTGCCTAGATCTGGACGGTGTATGTGCCCAAAAAAAAAATTAACTGCCTTCTCATACCATTGCTCGTGTACTAAAGTGTCAGCAGGCATCTTTCATCGCATTACACATGTAATTTGTGAGCATGCCCTTGCCGATCAAACAGAGGAAGCTCTGCAGTCTACTTGTGACTTTATGCTGTAGGAAGATGAGTAAATACATCAATGTAGATAACAGTCGACCTGGCTTTTATATAAGTAACATATAAACGCTTCTTATGTAAAGACCATCACAAAACACTGTATGGTATAGCAGGCTGCTTGGGATTATTGACACATTTACACCACAAAAGATGCTGAATGGAGAGGTGTGAGCGGATTTAAGGTGGGCCGGAATTAGAAGTTTTCTCGTGAGCTTTGGTAATTCCAGTGTTAACCAAACTAAACTTTACACAGATATTCAGGTGATGGATTTGAAACTAGTGCAGACCACTGAATCTTTAAAGTGGCAGTGATATTCAGTCTGCACTATGGTGCCACATTAAGCTAAGAATGCGTTAATTACATGTTAAAATGTCTCAAATTTCTTAAATTAACAGCATTCAGTTACAACCTTATGTTGACTGTTCAACTGCCTTAAAGCAGCAAAACACTTATAAAAACAGTTGGGCATGGTTTAAAAAATACTTATTTTTCTCAGCCTATTTTGTATTCTCTAGAATTTTTTTTAAATTACTCTACTAATGCAATATTTTCTTTTTCTTCTTTTCTTGGCAAAAGTCTGCATTTTTGCGCAAAACGAATGGAAATCTCTATATGCAAAACTAAATTATTTAAAGTTACATTAGCAGAAATAAGAAGTTAATTAAATAATTGGCTGATAACCTTATCTACTATTTTAAAAACTACTGTTAACATCAGAAAGAATAAGTTACGACATTTACAAAAAAGTGCCTGAAATATTAATATGATTGTGCTTTTTATACTCCTCCACCCAACACACTTTCATTCCCCACCTGAAATCCCCCATTGTGTTAAATTTAAGAGGATAATTCTCCCCAATTTCAAAAATGAAATTTTCTAGTACAGGAGACGTATTTAGAAATAGTGCTCTGCTAATCAAAGTAGAGCAATGGGATAGACGCGGTTGTCTCAAACTACATTGTAAACCGGTGTGGCTACACGTTTGACTAATGAAGATAACAAGATAATTCAAAATAATGAAAAAGGCAAAACCAGATCTGAAAAACAATACTGCATTGACATGCAGGCCTGAAGTCACACAATGCCAAAATTAGTGCCAGGTAACACAAACATCCATTATTTTATAAGCAAACATCAACCTTTGCCTTGGAATAAGATCTTTTTCAAATACATTTTAATTGTGATGTACGATCTGACAGCATTAATACTACTTCAATTAAACTATTTTTTTTTTCTAGCCTTTTGATAAATATACAGCCTCTTTTTTAAAAACTAAGTTTTGTCTTATGTTTAATGTTATTCAATGTTCATAAACTTTTTTTTAATAAATATAAAAAAGCCACAACTGCATCACCACAGCCTTTGAATCCAAATTTTTACAAGTCAGCGTGCTACAAAGTAGCCTTGTGTTATTTTATGGTAGTAATGAAATGCCTTGTATCGCCATAGAAAATATACTAGTCTAATTACAAAGAGAGAAGTCACAGCTGGAGTTGGTGGTACTATAAATTGAGGAGCTGGGAGTCGAAGGTTTTGTTCACTACCCCAGTTTCTTAATACAGTATGTCACCTAAATATGACTTTGTGCTGGAAGTATTTCCACATGGTCTAACTCATAAAACCTTATTCTGGCATATTATATCATATTACATTTTTAGCCAATATACAATTTATATAAATTAATACTCCATGTAGAGTTGAACAGTGTACAGAAAAAGCACTGAAAAACATAAATTTTAAAATAATATGGTACCAGCATTTCAGGAATTTCGATACCAGATGTAAACATCAGCTGTCCTCTCAAAGCAAACACTATATTATAGTAATGGAAAAAATTTTGTTTCGTAGGTTCTCCTTGTTCTTTATTTCTTAAGGAAGGATAAAGACTCTTAAACTTTGACAACTCTGTCCAAAACAAAAGCCTTCCATTGTTGATTAATATTAGTAAACATGGAAAAAAATGTTAGATACATTTATTATTAATTGTTAACATTCATCTTTGTTCCTCATTGTAAATTGTTCTGCATTAATCTGATGATTTCTACAACTGTTATAAAAATGTTGGTATACTAAACATTTACCAAAACTAAAAACCACTTTAATGTTGGTGAATGGGACCCGAGTGAGACACACACACTTGGCAAACTTATCATTGAGGAATGGAGGGGGTGGGGCTAGAGAGGTTTTTAAGATCTTTTGTTAATCACTTAAGATGCTCTTTTTTTTTGCCAAAATCCCTCAGTTTTGGCATGTGGATTCCTAGAAATCTTGATTCTAGCATGGATCAACTCAAAGAGGTAGAGAGCGAAGGCATGTAGTCATGCAGGATTGCAAGTAAGCAGAGGTGAGGTGGGAGAAATGGAAGTGAAGTTTTGCAGCAGAAGCACTGTGGCGTGGAGTGGAGCACTGCAATTAAAGCAAGGCCAAGCACGGAGGCACAGGTGCTTGTTGCATTTCAGTTCACCAGGACTTCACCACGAAATGGTAACCAATGGCAAATATGACTTTTCTTTCCTGCAAAGAACTGTGTGTCTCAACTCCTATCCCAATGTAAATAAGATTAAAATGATCATGAAGGAAACACCATTTTGCCTTCATGCTGCTTGCTGAAAGGATATCTAAACAAACATTTACGTCATTTACACATCACTTTTCTTTATGTGGGGAATTCATTCCTGAAAAAGTTCCTGAAAATCAGATTCAAAAAAGTTTAATAAACATGAAAAGATCAATAAAAATCACTATATCGATTTAATTTAATGACTTATAGTGAGTTCACTGTATGAGAGTAGATATAAAGAAAGGCACTCTCGCACATGATCAGTAATAGAATGGTCCAATGGTTTGTTAAAAGCTAGATGGCAGTGTTTGGACTCTTCTCATTTCATAGCGCACAAACATGGACTGCCTCTGGACCTGAGATACACCAAGATGAGCACATGGATTCTTCAGACCTTGTCCCTCAGTACATCAATACAATGTCAGTTCAAAGATATTTGGATGATGCATGTCAAATGCAAAGGGACTTGTATGTATTGTAACAATGACAATTATTGGCCTTTTTTTTTTTTTTTTTTTGAACAATGTTCTTAATTTCTTGCAGTTCTGTGCATACAGCCTGTATCAATTCACACTGTGTGCTGGGAGCAGTCTGGGCACCGAGGAAGGCACATTGCCACTGCTTTCTCCACTCAGCTGCTGTCACTTGCTTCCACTCTTGTTTTTTCTTTTATTTGTGGCTCCTTCACAGAGACCATGAAAAAGATTATTTTGCAGTTCTCTGTTTCATCAAGTTCACACGTCACTCTGGAACATGGGAAAATTAATATGGGGATTAGATCATGGTGGCACGGTGGCGCAGTGGGTAGCGCTGCTGTCTCGCAGTTGGGAGACCTGGGGACCTGGGTTCGCTTCCTGGGTCCTCCCTGCGTGGAGTTTGCAGGTTCTCCCTGTGTCTGCGTGGGTTTCCTCCGGGCACTCCGGTTTCCTCCCACAGTCCAAAGACATGCATGTTAGGTGGATTGGCGATTCTAAATTGGCCCTAGTGTGTGCTTGGTGTGTGGGTGTGTTTGTGTTTGTCCTGCGGTGGGTTGGCACCCTGCCCAGGACTGGTTCCTGCCTTGTGCCCTGTGTTGGCTGGGATTGGCTTCAGCAGACCCCCGTGACTCTGTGTTCGGATTCAGCGGGTTGGAAAATGGATGGATGGATTAGATCATGAATATTGAAAAAAGGTATTTTACGCAACATATATTGTTCCTGACAAGAAATGATGGGGAATTGTGAAAAGCATGTGCATGAGCAAATATTTTAAAGAAACATGGTGTGGGCCGTACCATGCATATGGTTATACAATTTAAAATTTTTTTGTGCATAAGTCATTTTATTCTTCCAAGCATAGGCAAAATCTTAGTATGGAATCCAAACAAGGTTTTATAGATGAGGCACCTGGTGCTTTAATTGTTAAATATGTTCTTCTTCTTTTTGTTTTTTTACATTTGTCCAAACTTTATGGATTGCTGTAAGAAATCAGCTTTGTTAGTTTTACATTATTATAGAACTCCTGTTTTCAAAGTATCATATTAGTGTTCAGACTTTGTTGTTATTGCTTAGGTTGTAAACAAATCCAGAATTATACAATAAAATGGAATGGTGGTGTCAATCTTAACCATTCACATAGAAGATATATGTAATTTTACTACATTACCTATATTTTAGGGTTTATACTTAAGAACATGTTTGCCTTCAAACACCAAATGAACGATACAAGTTTAGCGTTTTCATATTTATATTCAGCAATGAAGTATGCCTTTCTGTTAACACAGTGCATGTCACATTAATACAGATATTTACTTTCTGCTTCAAAGTATTTAATCGCTAAATTAATTTTATTTTGGTACTAGCAAATTGAGCTGCTCATTTCATCGTCAGAGTACAAACCCAAATAGCCATTTCTTTTGAAACCTGCCTTGATTTTTACTTGCTACAACTTCTGTTACTGCTGTCAATGTGCGGTTTCTCTCACGTGCGAGTTCCACTCCCCACAACCCTGAACTATATATGGCAGTTGGAAAAAGAATACATGGACATCTGTAAATATTAAGGATGTGAACAGGTGGACCAACAGTTAACCGTTGGGGACATTATTACTTAGATACTGAATTGCCATCCAGGTATTCAATTCAGGTTGATTGGCGGGTGTCAAACTTTTCAAATTTCTACGAAAAAGTACATAAGCATTGTTTCATAATTCTACCAAAAATGACAAGATCTGCAATGTTAAACTTTCCTTCCACAAATACAAGAAGAGGGGATAGTGTTCAATCATCCATCTTACTAACCGAAAGTTGTAAACCGGATATGGACGCAGGGCACTGGGCGCATCGAGGCGCACGTGCACTGCCGCACAATATGGACGAGCCCGCCACAAAGCAAAAAAATAGCGCAGGGCGCATCGAGGCGTACGTGCACTGCAACGAGCCCGCCACAGAGTAAAAAAATAAACGAGAGGATTCGAAGGTTGTATTACAGTATGGAAACCCCAGAGGTCCACACTACACAGCATGTTTGAATCACATTACAGTATTACAGTACGGAATCCCCAAAGGTCCACACTACACAGCATATTGGAATCACATTACAGTATTACAGTAATACATTATTAACAGTCCGGCCACAGAAAACACATAAACGCCACCAGATGGAAAGAAACAATACACGAGCACTAACGGAGTCACGGCTCCAAAAACAAACAGCTCAACTAACGGAAATACAAAAACGAGCCCGCATGGATACACACGATGAACGCAGGCGCCTACAACTCAACTCGTTTCTAAAACAGCGGAGGCAAAACAGTCACGTCTCCAACACGAAACAGCTCAACTAATGGAAATACAAAAACGAGCCCGCATGGATATACACGATGAACGCAGGCGCCTACAACTCGTTTCTAAAACAGCGGAGGCAAAACAGTCACGTCTCCAAAACGAAACAGCTCAACTAATGGAAATACAAAAACGAGCCCGCATGGATAGACACAATGAACGCAGGCGTCTAATGAATAATAATCTTCCATTTGGAGGAAAAGTACTTTTATTAGGAGGAGACTTCCGACAGTGCCTGGCTATTGTTCCGCATGCCATGCGTTCAGCGATTGTTCAGTTCAGTTTAAAATACGCAGACAATTGGCATTACTTTGAGAAACTACATTTAGTACAAAACATGCTTTGTACAGATCCAGAATATACCAATTGGTTGTTGCAACTAGGAGATGGAAACCTTACCAATACATATGAACTTCACCCAGATATTATTCAGATCCCTCAAGCCTTATTTGCGACGACTTAGTAACAGAGGTGTTTGGTCAAGCAATCTCATTAGACGAAATACGACTTTTAACGCACCGAGCTATATTATGTCCAAAGAATATTGACGTTGATCAGATAAATAACCAAGTCATTGCACTGCTGCCTGGAGAAAGCTGCCTCTTTCTAAGTACTGACAATGTTGATTCTGAAGACGAAACTGAGCATATTAATTTTCCATTAGAATATTTAAACACTATTAACCCGGCCGGGTTACCACAACACAGTCTTAACCTTAACATGGAGAAAATAGTCGTGCTATTAAGAAACCTTAATACTAAACAAGGTTTATGCAATGGTACACGATTACGGATGTCATGCGCACTGCAACGAGCCCGCCACCTGTAAACTAGACTTGCTCTAATCCACTGTGCCAGTAATGTTGATCACACAGCGGTCATTCAGTTTGGCACCCGCCCCAGAGTCCAAAGTCAAACGCAGCGGCGTCCCGCCCAAACAACACAACCTGTGAGCTACACTTGCTCTAATCCACTGTGACAGTAATATAGATCACATGACGGTCACAGACTCTAACCCAGCGGCTTCCCAGACTCAGTGGCTGGCACACGAACACCACAGCCTGTAAACTGAACTTGCGCAGCGGTGAGCAGCTTTCCAGACTCAGTGGCTGGCACACAAACACCGCAACCTGTAAACTGAACTTGCTGTGCTCCACTCTGCCAGCAGTCGGTGTCAGCAAAGGCAACGGAATCACGTCTCCACAAAACGAGACCGCTTTACTACAGATATGCTTATGGAATTAAATGACATTTCCCCAGACGCACCCACCCTCCATGATATGTCATCCATCCAGATATCGGACGGAACAGAAACTGATTGCCATTCTTGGATTTCCGATTCGCTGGCTTACTGGTATGACACTAAAGCATTCCGCAAAAATGCTTGAATTAACATACCAGCACAAGCACAAACTGGTTATTAATGCTTTCAATAGGGCACCTCGAAAATGTGGATCAGTCGGAGTGGAAAAAATATCATTAACTAATCGAAACCATAACAGCGAAGGACAAGCTGCCCATCACTTTTATTGAAGGGAAAAGGCTTTAGAGATCTACTAAATTATGTTCAACCAGAGTATAATGTACAGTTGAACCTTGGGTCACGAACGTCTCGGTACACGTACAAATCGGTTTACGACCAAAAAGTTCACCAAACTTTTGCCTCGGTTCACAACCACACACACTCGGTATACAAACAAGCCAGTGCAGATGATTTCCACACGTGTTGCATTGTTCTCGGTCAGATGTGCGTGCTTGCATGTGCGCGCATGCTTTCGCTGTGAACTCTTTGTGCTCTATGTCATTTCCCTTCCGGTTCATACGCGCCGATTACTGTATTTAAACACGTGTTCAGCCTCTCCCTGTTCATTGTTCTCAGTCAGACGTGCGTGCTTTACCTGTGAACTCTTTGTGCTCTACAGTATTTCGTATGCTTTTGCAGTTAACCATGGCTTCCAAGCACTGTAACCTCCTCTCCACCCAGTTTCTCCTCACTTCATGCCAGAATTCGACTCATGCAAGGTTAGTTTTCTTAGTAGTTTATGGTTAGTTTTTGTATTACGGATTTTTCAAATGTTCATTTTTCGGTTCGTAGCGTGAATTGTTGCAATGCTACTTTTCTTGGTTGTTTATTAAGTTACAGATTTTTCAAATGTTCATTTTTTTTTCCCTGCGAACGGGTTGTAAGGCTATAGCGTGAACTGCTGCAATGTTACTTTCTTGGTTGCTTGTGGTTGGTTTTTAAATAAAGTTCAGATTTGTTCAAATGTTCTTTTTCTCCCCCTGTGCTTAAAACTCATTAAAAAAAAAGTGTTTATACAGCGATCAGGTCGTAAGGCTACAGCGCGAACTATTGCAGTGTTAGTTCTCTATTGTTCAAGGTTTTCTCAGTGTTATTCAATGTTTTTACATTGAGTTTACTATTACGCTGTGCATTCTATGGTTTAATTAACTATATTTGTGCTTAAAAACTTAAAAATATATATTTACATACAGTTTGTATGGTCTGGAACAGATTCATTGTATTTACATACAATCCTATGGGGGAAATTGCTTCGGCTCACGACCAGAGTTTTGGAACAAATTATGGTCGTGAACCGAGGTTCCACTGTACCCTCCTGAAAAGTGATAACTACCAGAGTAGAATCGCAGTTTGAAGAACTAGCAACAGTCCCAAAAAAACAACATCCAAACAACAATATGGCATTACAACAGACCTTTTGGACAGCATTAACAACAGAGTCCTTCATGACAATCACCTGTCATTATACAGAAAATGACTGGAAAGTGACATATGTCATCTCATAAATGTACAAACTAAAGGAATAACTCACTAGGCAAAACATAGCTGATCCTCTCACAACAGCCATTGATGCCTGGAGATTGCAAAACAAAGTCACTGCAAGTGTATATGATAATGCCAGTAATATGATTTCAGTTAATACATTGCTGAGCAGTGTTTTGCTCATATGCTTAAATTTGCTATTAACGATGGGTTCAAGGCTGCTAACATGAATTGTCTGATGGGAGCCTGCAGCTGATTAGCAAAGCCACTTTCATCACAGCAGTGCTGCTACTAATACACTTAGAGACAAACAACGAAAGCAGAATCTGCCCATGCACAAACTTATACAGTGCTAAGGGACTTACTAGAACTCTCTGTATGTCATATCTGAGCACATAGATAAGCAGTGAATGGCAATTTGTGCTATGCTGTCTGACAGGAATGTGACCTAATTAACAGAGGCCAGAACACTGGAGCTAACGGATGTTGACTGGCAGACCTGAAGACATGATGACACCCGATTCTGAGAGAGGACCAGGACTTGCTCTACTTGCCAGTGCTATTGATCCCAGACACAAACATGTGAGCTCCCCTGATTCAGCAGTTAAACCATGCGTAAAACAAAACATTGGAGGGGAAAACAATTCCACATGCTATCTTAAACAGAAGACACAGCTGAAGTGAGACACTTAATCATGCTCTGGAACCAGCAAGAAAAAAGTTAATGACTGAACATGCAGTTGCAGCTGTGTTTGTCAATGATAATGATATTGTAGGTGTAATGATACAGAATGAGTTGGAAGTTTTCTCAGCAGAGCCCTGCATTCCACCAAATGAATACCCACTCATGTAGTGGAAAAATAATACAAATAGATTTCTGAAACTCAGTCGCATGACTCAGCACTATCTCTGTGCTTCTGCAACGTCACTGCTCTCTGATAGAGTATTTTTCCACTGCTGGCATAACTATTAACAAGCTCATAAGTAGTTTTTCTTTACCCCAAACAAAAAAAAAAAAAAGTGTGATTTTAAGCCATATTGATGAACTAACAATGAAACCAGATAGGTTACAAACAGTGTTGTTTATAGATGTAGGAAAGTTTGCTTTTTGTAAGGTATAACTGAATGTT
Source organism: Erpetoichthys calabaricus (assembly GCF_900747795.2). Lineage (NCBI taxonomy): Eukaryota > Metazoa > Chordata > Cladistia > Polypteriformes > Polypteridae > Erpetoichthys > Erpetoichthys calabaricus. The sequence continues at coordinate 32,399,536 of NC_041405.2, forward strand.
CAGATGTTCTGGGTTTTTTTTATTTGTACAACCAGTAGCAAATAGAATTTAGACATTTTGTTCATTTGATAAACTTGGTCAACAACTGACTGAAGCACAAATTATTTATTTAGCCTGAATGTTGCCTTAGCCCCTGCTGACATTAAATACATTTTTTAAATGTACTTTGGCCAAGTACATATTTAAGTTCTGATGTATATGTGTTTAAATTCTCAAATAAATATGTTTTGTTAACATCATGTTAAGTACACCTTTCTTTGTCTCAGATAACATGCTCTCCAACTAGTGGTGAAACAATTTACTGTTATTTTTGAAGTTAACCAAATTTCCACACATTCACCATTACAATTATTTGAATGACAAAAGTTTTCACATTGGACATCCCTAATAAATATGATTATAATCATAGAATTAATGTGAAGCCCCCATTAATATCAGAAATGTGCAGTGCACGGTAATAAAAAGTGATCGTCATCATTTCATCTATCCTTAACTTTGTTACAGTACAACGATAACTACTCATATCTGACAGATCTCACCAATACATTCACAAAATATGCTATAATACACTTCTGAATTAAACTTCAGAATTAGGTAAAAGTAGCAATTACAAACTGTGTGTTTTGTCTTCTTAAATAATAACAAAAATTCCTGCAATCAAGAGCTGAAGTTGTCCTGCCTCGAATAAAAATCAGTTCCAGACATGACTTCTACTATTTTTCTTTTCACAATACAGTACACCCCCAAAATTCACAGGGGTTGCGTTCCTAGAGCACCCGCTAATTGTGAAAAACCGCAAATTTTGGATGTGGTTAAAAAAAATGCCTATTTTTATAGTTTAAACCCTAAATATGCCCCCAAAACACTTTAATTTCAAACTCAGCTTAATACATTACCTACAATAAAGAATGTAAAGGTAAACCTATATACTGTACTGCGATGTCTCCCGCAGTGCTAGAATGTAAAATACTGATGTTACCGCTATACGTACTGTAATTCATGTAAGCGCGTTTTCATTGCCAGAAGCCTTAGAAGGTGCAAGGCGTTTCGGCAGCATCTTGGGGCTTTAACCCTTAAACTGCCACATACTTGGGGGTTGATGCATCCCTGGATGCCAAATACTTTTTTGCTGCACTTTAAGTAAACGTCACAATTCACAAAGAAAAAGTGAAATTTTAATGGAACACATTTTTTTTCATGCAAAGAGCATCACAATTACTGCAACACTGATCATTTTACACACTGCTAATGTACTGTAAAAACTATTTAAAAAACTACTGGAACAATATGTACAAGGTGCAACTGATGAATGAAATTCAGTAAGTCACCGAGCCAACTGCGTTTGAGTTGGCTGCACTCAAGCACACAGAGGTAAGCGCTGATGCTTGCAGGCTAGTCTAGTGCAGCGGCTCAATCCCAGGGACAGTGAGGCTGCAGGGTATCACACTTGGGTCACAGAATTGCACAGAAACACAGGAGATTGTAGAGACAGGAACTTTATTCAAACACTTTAAACAAACATGTCTCTTTCAGAAGTAAAACGAGCTCAGTATGTACTTAGTTCTCGATTAAAGAATAGACAAACATCATAGAGGAGCACAATGGGAGCGGGACACCCAACAGGAGCAGAAGATGTCTGGGGGAGAAGAGAGAAACAAACCAATCAGCCAAAAAGGACAGGTGCTGTTCAGGCTTTGAAGTATGCATAGCATCGCGCAAGAAGCATATCACGCAACAGAGCAGCCGCAAGTAAGCCCAGCCAGTAAGGAAGCAATGTGAAAGTAGTCTATCAGCGTTTTTTAAGAGGGGTTTTTTGAGGAGCTTCCATGTCTTCTAGGGGTGTGTTCAGCCCCCCCTGCTCACAAGGGGCTAGCAGTAGTCGTGAGCTGGCTGCTCAATGAATGTACGGCACTGACTGATCAGTTCCTGCGTGCTTGCAAATGGCACTGGGAAACGACTACTATATAGCCGGTTGTGGCGGTTTAAAGGTTAAGAGGAACAAAACGGAAAACACAAGAACACTCAGCTGGAAATACATCACGGTCAATCAGCAGCAAGGAGTAATGAATAATGCTGTAGCAGTCCGGTGCCGCTAACATTTTCACCGTCGAGAAGACGGCGATTTATTTATTTTTATGGTGGAGATTCCAGGGACACACCCAGCCTTGGCCCCGACCTGCACACACTCACAGAGACAAAAACAAAGCAAACTGGTAATCAAACAGCAAATAAACAATGCAATGAAAACAAAATGAAATGAATGAAAACAACGATACCACCCCTGTTCCCCTTACAGTGATTACACATTAAATACAACAAAGCACAAACAAAACACACATAGTAAATCATGAAAAACGTTCTTAAAAAACGGCAACGGATGATAAAAATAGATAGTCCAGAGATCCGTATGTTGAACGGGAATGTAAAGATAGTCCTATCGCTAGTTCCTGAAATGGTGAAGACGGGTGGATGGGTTCAGGAGCGCTCCTTTCTTTGCAGGATGGCCATGAATCCACTTACAGTCCTCATTGACACAGGCAGATGGAAGACAATCCAGATGCCAACCACGAAACGATCCAGGACAAAACGAATAAGTACAGGTAACCCAACAGAAGGCAGGCAGAGAGACAGGAACTTGAAACACAAATTACAAAAACTTTTTTTTTTGCTTTTGGTCACTGGCCCCCTTTTTAAAAGCCGCGCTGACATCCTTTGACCCCAACAGCCCCAGCACCCTCAGCAGAAGACCAATCAGAGCCACTGCTAGGAGTTGCAGTTTCAAATTCTACTGGCTAATTTCACCATCCCAAGCCACGTTTTCCTCTGCAGTTGCTTCCTATTCTCTCTACGGTACAGTATTGCCACGAAAAAAGCCACAAAAATTGCGGAGAATATTTGCGGTTTCTGCTAACAATTATTAGAAAGGTTCTAAGGAAAAATCCACGAATGACTGAGGCCGTGAACTCTGAACTGCAACTTCGCAGGGGTCTACTGTATATCGAGCCATTTTCATATGTAGTTTTTATTCATGTTTTATAGTGCCTTTTGACATAAATTGTGTATCTGTAGGACATGAGAGCAGGACAGGCTTTCACTCAGTACAGCTGATAGTGTAATAAAGCCAGTATGTAATAAAGCCAGTACTGGTTCATTTTCAGTATTTTAGTATCAATTAGGTAGTGAAGTATCAGTTCTTATGACAACCCTAGCTTTACACCACATTCTTTGAATGTGCAAAGAATAAGTAAAAGAAAATATCTTGTATTGCATCTTATAACTAAGAACCCATGTCTTGCAGAAGGGCTATAAAGGGAAGCCAGTGTGAGAAAGGCCAAAGGAACAGCCAAACAGTACAAAATCTTAATGAAGTGTTGAGTCCAAATCTTCCATTCACACAGATGACAGTATATTAAAAGATGATCGAATGAGAAATACTTTTTCGGCAGTCTTCTGTGAACCATGGTGGCAGTTACGTAATTATCATGGAAAGCATGTGAGCTAGTGGTATAAGGGTTCTAGTCAAAATCAATGATATGATGACTGCTGAGAAAGACAAACAGATTTTGATTTATCATATTGTACCTTTGGGAAAACAATTTACTCAAATACACAGTGCGAGATTTTCCACCTCAGAGACCCAACCACAACATAACTGAAGCTGCACAGGATCACTTGGATAACATAGAATAAAAATCAACCAAAGTCAATGCAAGAGTTATGCAAATTCCTGTAAGAGGCTTCAAAAAAATAAACACTTTCCAAGGGTGACCACAAACATCACTGACTTGTTTGTACAATAAAAGTAACAACAAATTGTGTTGATTCTAATTTTAAACAGCATTTAGAAAATATTAAAAACCACAAAGAACAAAATAAAAAAAAACTTTCAAGCAGTAGGAATTTACTGACAGAATCACAAATGCTATCCTAAAATCAATACTGGGAAATCAAGGTTTTCCAAAACACAAAATAGCAGCCAAATCATACTTTGGGAAATTTGAGGTTACACACTACATTTGATGCAGATAAAAGTCAACACAGGCAGTGATTTCTAAAAACTAAAAAACAAAAACAATTCAGCTAAATGAATGTTAATGTGTCAACTAAGTGGTGGTGGCCAAAATAATCTTATGCAAAACAAACTATGAATAAAAAAATCCAAATGCATTTGAAATTGTTAAAACAAAAAGTAACTGGATGTAACAAATATTTAGAAGAAAAAAATTCTTCAAACAGTTGTATTTTTAATTTTAACATGAATAAATGTAATTTCTTTAAATAAACATAGTGTACACCTGAATTAGATATTACACTGGTGACATTGATATGAAAAAATATTTTAATTATAAGGTAAGTAAGCATGGTCTATTTTATTATCAAACAAACAATCTGAAAGAAAACACAAATTAACTGAATTATAAAAAACATCCTCACCCATATTCCTATATACAGTGGAACCTTGGGTCACGAACGTCTCAGAACACGTACAAATTGGGTTACAACCAAAACGTTTGGTGAACTTTTGCATCTGTTCACGACCACACACTCGGTTGATGAACAAGCCAGTTTCTCTTCCGGTTCATACGTGCTGATAATTTCCACACATGTTCAGTCTCTCCCTGTACATTGTTCTCAGTCAAACATGCGTGCATTCGCTGTGAACTCTTTGTGCTCTATTTCGTGTGCTTTTGCATTAATTTTGCAATTAACCATGGCCTCTAAGCATGTGAAGAGTGGTAGTGTTGGTGAGAAGAAAGGTTCGAAGAAAACTGAAATTGAATTAAAGAAATTATCGAAAAGTATGAGCGTGGCGTTCATGTTACTAATCTTGCCGCCGAGTACAAGAAGTCAAAATCTACGATTTCGACTATTCTAAAGCAGAAAGAAGCCATTAAAGCAGCAGATGTTGCAAAAGGAGTTACAGTGTTAACCAAGTAGAGGCCTCAAGTGCTGGAAGGTGGAAAAACTGTTGCTGTTGTGGTTGAACGAGAAGCAACTTGCAGGGGATAGGGTAAGCGAGGCAATGTTATGTGAGAAAGCCAGGAAGATCCATGGCGATTTGCTGCAAAACTATCCTTTTACGAGTGCCAAAGGTGAGGAATTTAAACCCAGTACAGGATGGTTTGAAAAGTTTCACAAGAGATGTGGCATTCATAGTGTGGTAAGGCATGGAGAAGCTGCTAGTTCCAACACTGAAGCTGCGAAAGAATTTGTGAACACAAAATTCATGGAGGACGAAGGCTACATCCTGCAACAAGTGTACAATTGCGACGAGACTGGACTGTTCTGGAAGAGGATGCCGAAGAGGACCTACATTGCCCAGGAAGAGAAGGCTATGCCCGGCAATAAACCAATGAAGAAGAGATTAACCTCTTTGCTGTGTGCTAACGCTAGTGGTGACGTAAAAATCAAGCAACTAGTCATTTACCAATTTGAGAACCCTCGTGCTTTCAAGCAGCACAATGTAAATTAAGCCGGACTGCCCGTGATGTGGATGGCAAACACGAAGGGTTGTGTCACAAGGACCTTGTTTTTGGAATGGCTGCACGAGGCTTTTGCTGCCGCCGTGAAGCGATATCTTGAAGAGAATAATCTGCCTGAAAAATGCCTTCTTCTGATGGACAATGCACCGGCACACCCTCCAAACTTGGTTGATGATATGGTCGAGGAGTACGACTTTATTAAAGTCGTGTTCCTCCCCCCCAACACGACCCCTCTTCAGCAGCCCATGGACCAGCAGGTTAACTCAAAATTTAAGAAGCTCTACACCAAAGGACTATTCGCCAGGTGTTTCAATGTGACCGAGGAGACGTCTTTGACCCTGAAAGAGTTCTGGAAGAACCATTTTAATACCGTTCATTGCATCAACCTCATCGATAAAGCCTGGGAAGACGTCACATTCTGGACCTTGAACTCGGCCTGGAAGAAACTTTGGCCTGAATGCGTTTTTGAACAGGATTTAGAAAGATTTGAGCCTCATGTTGTGGTTAAGATTGTGTCCATGGGCAAGAGCATGGGTCTTGAAGTGGACAATGAGGACATCGAGGAGCTGGTCCTGGATCACAAGGAGGAGCTGACGATGGAGGAACTCACTGAACTCCAGCAGGAGCAGTATAAGTTACTCACCGAGGAGCAGTCCTCAGGGGAAGAAAAGGAAAGGGTGGTTATAAAAAGTGATGCAATAAAAGTCGTCATGGAAAAATGGAATGAGTGCCAGGATTTTTTCGAGAAGAACCACCCTGACAAAGCAGTTGCGAACAGACTGATAAACATGATGAACGAACATGTTGTCTCGCATTTCCGAAAAATTTTAATGCGTAAGAAAAAGCAAGTTACATTAGACCGCTATTTTGCGAAGTCTGATCCACCAGCTAAACAGCTAAAACACCAGAAACCCAAGAAATCACAAGAGAGAAAACACCTGAAGGAAAACATCCCTCCATCGCACAGAGGGACTCTCCCTCAAAACTGTAACCTCCTCTCCACCCAGCTTCCTCCTCACTTCCTTCATGCCAGAACTCGACTCATGCAAGGTTAGTCTTCTTGGTTGTTTATGGTTAGTTTTTGTATAAATTAAGGATTTTTCAAACTTTCTTTTTTTCCCTGTGCTTAAAAATCATTAAAAAAAAAGTGTTTACAGCGAGCAGTTCGTAAGGCTGTAGCGTGAACTCTTACAATGTTAGTTTTCTCTGTTCAAGGTTTCCTCAGTGATATTCATTGTTTTTACATTTAGTTTACTATTACACTGTGCATTCTATGGTACAATTAACTATTTTTGTGCTTAAAAATCTTAAAAAATATATATATATTTACATACAATTCGTACGGTCTGGAATGAATTAATTGTATTTACATACAATCCTATTGGGGAAATTAGTTCAGGTCACGACCAAATCGGGTTGCAACCAGAGTTTTGGAATGAATTACGGTCGTGACCCAAGGTTCCACTGTACTGCACTGTTAAAAGTTATCAGCCATCCAAAGAACTTGGATTGCTATTACATGCACAGGACTATTGTACTGTACATTGCTGAACAGCTTTAAGTTTACAAAAGTAAACATGAATAAAGTAGTTTGTAGCAACAAAACAGTTTAAACAAAAGTCTGTCAGAAGGTCAGCTTCCAAGTTAAAGCTAATGTGCAGGAATAAAGTTGTTTTCTAATGGTTACATAACGTGCATTAAGAATAAGAGAAAATATAATTTCACTGTACAACATGGTGGGCAAAGAGCCATCAATTGAGTCCTTCTTTTCTAAAAATAGTGCCCGATACAGATTTTTCAATTTTTGCTCTACAATACTCTTAAAGGTCCACCAGGAGTACATATTCTCAATCCTCTTCTCACCGTATTAACAATGTAATTTGCCCAATACACGTCTAACAAAGCAATCAGGACCCAATAGAACATTATAAATAAAAGTCAGCATACCTTATTTGCAAAGAAACTCAGGAGTAGAGCATTTCGAAGCACTGTGACACAAAACATGCTCACAATATTTCAAAGCTACTGGTTGAGGTGAAATAAAAGTAAGGGTGACCGACATTAGAAATTTCTCTTCAGAGTAACATATGAAAGCCTCAAATTCAAAAGAAAGAGAAAAAAAGAGAAAGAAAAAAACATTTTTATATGGGTCTGGGTCTAATTTCTCACTATAGTAGTGTATATACATGTTACACTGTGGTACACTTTATCACCAACTATAACAGATCTATTCAAAACTGACAAGATTTGAGTTATTAGATGTGTCGTAATTGAGAAATTCCCAGGCTGGGAAGAGCGCTAACACTGGGTTAACCTGCTTGTTTAATTCATGTAAGCATCCTGAGGAACAAGTGAAAAAACACAGAAACCAAGGATAAGAAGGATTATTTTTATCTATTGATGTAAATTATCCTGTAAATGTCAATGACACAACCGGAAACATTCAGAACTAGTTTTAAAATAAAAATGTTAAACTTCATGGTAAGTGATTTTCCTCCTATGAAGTGGTCCGCTTCTTATTTTTGCTTCTGTTTGTTTTACATGAAATTAGCTGTCTATGGTACAGTATAGGGGTGGGCGGTATGACCAAAATTTTGTATCACGGTATTTTTCTAAATTATCCCGGTTTCACGGTATTTGACGGTATTTTTTTCCCATGCATGAGTGGATGTTAACCACATTTTCCACTTCAATTACTGCAGCAGACTGGCTAAGAATAACCTATTCCACTGTCATGAGCATTGTACATTGTACAAAAAAAACATTTTAATGTGCACAAAAGTGTTAATACAGGCTTGAATGGCCCCATAAAGTGACGGTTTTCAAGGGGGTGGCACTAATGAAGAGAAGGAATCACATTGCATGACAGATGCAGTCAAAATATAGAACCTTTTTATTGAACAAAGTTTGCAAACAACTATTTTGACAACATATTTTCAACCATCCCATCATTAAACTGCATAATATTTAACTAATAAATAATAACAATAAAATAAATAATAGTCAAAGCTTCAAGCCCAGATACATTATACAGTATTCAAGTATTGAGAAAAAAAAGTGAATGTGTATTCACACATTTGAACATAATGAACAAGGCACTTATGTAAATCTTAGCCATTACAAATTCTGGGCAAGGAAAACCAGACGGTCAACAGCATCTGGTTTGAGTACTGCCCTGTGGCACGTGACAATGTTCCCACCAGTACTGAAAGCTCTTTCAGTACGTGTTCAGCACAAGCTACAGGAACGTGTTCTGCACCACAAGCAGCTGGGGTCAGATCAGCTGATCCCGGTACCTCACTTTCATTTTTAATCTCCATTCAGTGTTTCTCAAACTTGGTCCTGGGGACCCCCTGTGGCTGCAGGTTTTTGTTCCAACCAGATTCCTAATCAGTGACAACACCTGATAACACTGAGCTCATTTAATTAGCTGGTATTTTTTTTTCTTTTATTCGACATTCAGAAAAGCATGTTTTTTTACATTTATAAGACATTTATAAAATTTCTGCTTTTGCTATAGATTTAAATGCTTAACTTTCTTTTGTTGATTTCATTATACTTTGCCCTTTCTCTGTGCAGTTTTTTCCCCCCTTCGTTGTATCTTAATAATGACAACTTAAAACGAGCAGATCAGACACGCTGGCAAACAACACACTGAATAATCAAAGGCTGCAACTACTTTAGCGTCACACCCACTAATTAGTAAATAATGGATTAATTAAACAATTAGAACACCTTGAAAAGTAGAATGAAAATCAAGATGAAAATACTGTTAAAAAGAAAAAAAATACATTATTCCTATATAACTGCTCGGTACATTTTAATATTTTTTTTTTTTAGCAAACTTAGTTTTCTAATTAATATATTGTTCCCTAAACACAGAACTTGGGAAATATCAGTTCACTTAATTAGCCCAGGAGTTCAATTAAAAACAGAAGCTGGTTGGAACAAAAACCTGCAGCGACAGGGGGTCCCCAGGACCGACGTTGAGAACCCCTGATTCTCTATGATCACTTGCATCAAAATCGGAGTCTCAAACGATAACTAGCTAGACTGAGGCATCTCACAACATGGGAGTTTCTGACAACGTATCGTAATGCATCGATCGGCCCACAGAAAAGTTTGTTTGCTGCGCCAACTTGAAAATGTATATTTTACACAATTTTATATAAATTATCGTCTCGCTTTCAACATCATAACTTCGAAAAATCTAAGTTGAACCATCGTAAGTAGGGGACTGACTACCTGTATTGACTGATAATAGAGATAACAGAAAACTGATTATACACACTTTCATTATACATTTCTTATTGTAGCGTCTCAACCAGGTTGAAGCCTTTTTTTTTTTTTTTGAAGTGACTGTTGAATCCGACTGAGGGAAGGCGGAGTACAGCGCAGAGGAATGACAGCGGGGGCATGATAGACGCGGTAAGGGGGGGCGACACCCGGGACGGGAGAAGGGGGGAGAGTGGTGAGTTGGAGAAGGAACTGGAAGGTTGTGTGGTGGGGTTACAAAGTCGGCGTTCTTATTTCTTGACTGTTCAAATAAACTTTTGTAAGACTTTACTACGTCTGTCTGTTTTTTTTTCTTCTTGAACCTGACGCGGAGGTTGCTACATTATTACTATAGTATGTTTTTACTACCATTACTTAAAATAGTTTATTTTAATAACTATTACATACCTATGGCTGTGTGAAGCCTGGGTCCAAAGCACTGGAGTCTTGTCCAATTGTTAATTTTGACAGCCTTCTTGATGTTGGCCCCACTGTCCGTTGTGATGGCCACTTGCCTCTGCTCTGCAAGCCCCCAGGAATTGAGTGCCTCCAGCAAGCCTGCAGCAAGTAATTCGCCTGTGTGGTCATTTGGAAAATAGCTTGTTTGGAGGCAATAACTTTTCAATAGCCAGTCATCATTTATAAAATGAATCGTCAGGCTCAGCTATGGCTCCATAGTGTGACTTGACCACACATCTGCTGTAGTTGAATAGTCGGTGACTGTAGCCACCTCTGCTTGTAATTTCCCTCTGTGTTCTCGGTACAAGTTGGGGATCGCCGTTTGGCTAAAGTACTTGCGACTTGGGATCACATATCTGGGATCCAGTTTCTTGATCATAGCCCTGAATCCGCCTTTCTCCACAGTACTTAACGGAACCATATCTTTGGCTATATGGACTGTAATGGCGTTGGTTATCTCGATCCACCGCTTGCTTTTTTTGTCGTAGGCAGTACTTCTAGCAAACGCGTCTACAAGTGACATCTGACTTGAATGTCCCCTAGGTTTTTCAGTTTTACCTGAGGACGTGGAGGGTGCCAATCTTAGTTCCATGCATTCATGGTACTCCAACGCATGTTTGCGGCTAAGGTGGTGCAGCAAATTGCTCATGCTGCCGCCTCCGGCGACAACTTTAGCTCGACAGCATTTACAATAAATAGTTGTTTGGTCCACATCCGACTTTTTAAAGCCAAAGTATCTCCAGACAACAGACACGGCTCCTTTCTTCGGCAAAAGTTCTTCTGTGTCATCATATTTAACTTTATCATCTGCTACAGCTTCAGTTTTACAATGTTCACCGTCCATTTTCACTGCGCAATACCTCCACTAACGCATGCGTGTTTTGCGGTGTAGCAGTGAAAAAGGTCCCCCCTTAAACAGTTTCCTGCTGCGCCAGGTTCCGAACATTGCTTAGCCTATTTTAACCGGTGTTGCGGTATGAGAAAAATCCATATCATAACAAAAATAAAAAAACCTTTTTGGTATGAACCGGTATACCGCCCAGCACTAGTACAGTACTAACAAAGATAAGTGTTGTAGATCTGTCATGTGAGCATGAAGTGGGTGGAATATTCTTGTTTGTATTAATACGAAAATAATAAAAATGGTAATGAAGAAATTTTAAAAAGGAAATTATAATTGTGAATTATAATAGCTAAATAACAGATACACCTCCAGTGGGTACAAGTCAATATCACCAACACACTTAAAACACTAGAATCCCTGAAGCCTATGAAAATATTCGTAATGCCAGGACACTTTAAATTACCCTCACAGCTTTTAATTATCGTCTTTGTTTTGCAAATGTGTCAACCAGCACTGGCTGCATGTCTGCTTGGGGGGTGCAGAGGTAAGAACTGGTGTCTCATAATCAAGAGGCTGTGGTTTTGATTTAAAGTCCTCCCCACATTTACATTTTCAGTAGTGTGCTGCTAGTTCTGGGCGGTATGACCAAAATTCTATATCACTGTATTTTTAAAATTTATACTGGTTTCATGGTATTGGACGGTATTTTTTTCCCATGCATGAGTGGATGTTAACCACATTTTCCACTGCAATTACTGGCTAAGAATAACCTATTCCACTGTTATGAGAATTGTACAAAAACATTTTAATGTGCACACAAGTATTAATACAGGTTTGCATGGCCCCATAAAGTGATAGTTTTCAAGGGGTGGCACTAATGAAGAGAAGGTATCACATTGCATGACAGATGCAGTCAAAATATAGAGCCTTTTTATTGAACAAAGCTTGCAAACAACAAACTTTTTTGACAACATATTTTCAACCATCCAAAGAGGCATTTAGACTTTGTAAAATATCCAGAGGTGCTTGTCAAAAGTTGTATTGCACTGAACAGGTCTTAGAAAAGTAATAAATAGTAAATATTTTTTGTAAACCAACTACACTTTGTTAATGTTAACAATCTCGGTCAACTGACACGTTAAAGTGACTTTTCAAATAACTTTACCATCATTAAACTGCATAATATTTAAACTAATAAATAATAACAAAATAAATACTACTATTACTTCCAAGACTTGGTGCATTACACAGTATTCACCAAATTAAAATAAAATAAAACAAGTGCAACTTGGTGATGACATCTTTACCAGCCGAGCCATCATTAAGGCAAACTGCATTAATACGGACCTTGCTTCAAGCTAAGCTATCTATACAGTATACACAAATAATAAAACTACAACTTGCATTTATAATGCCATTTGTGGTATAGCCCTACAGAAGCGTATTAGGACCACAGTGAATTATTCTCATAGTTTAATAGCTTTGTGTTAAGTGTTCCCCAGCCCAGTTGTTAATCGCTACGCGCTTCTTAAACTGACTTCCACTTGCACTAAGAGGAGGTGCAGGCAGCGATCGCCACACAGAATACATTCACTTCATGATATTCCTGCTCTCTGAACATTCAGAATGCTAAGTACAACTTGGCTTGAAGTATTATGCAGTAGTATAGAAACAGTATTCACACATTTGAACATAATGGTCCACATCCGACCTTTTAAAACCAAAATATCTCCAAACAATAGACAGGGCTCCTTTTTTCGGCAAAAGTTCTTCTGTGTCATCATGTTCAACTTTATCGTCTGCTACAGCTTCAGTTTCAGTTTCAGAATGTTCTCTGTCCATTTTCACCGTTCAATACCTCCACTAACACATTTACTCCATTGCATGCGTATTTAGTGGTGCAGCAGTGAAAAAGGGGCCCCCTTAAACAGTTTCCCGCTGCGTCAATTTCCTAACTATGTGCTGCTACTATTATTACTTTTATATAATAAAAACATACATTTGATTTGAGTTTGTAACACCTGTTGAAAATTTTTGATACATGTAAAAGTTTTTTTTTTTCTTTAATTCAGTTTAATTTCCTCTGTCACATTCACGTGGTACCACAAACTTCCCTCTCCAAGTTGATGACATTTATTTCCATTCTTTCCACGATAGCAGCAATGATCACAGTTCGTGCTGTGCTTAATGCCTGGTCAGAACTATTTGTTGTACCAGCAATCAAAGATACAATGCCCTGTGATCGCCATCAGACTATCATGCAGCATTTGCGCTTTAACAACAAAGACACCTGTGCAGAATGTGTGAAAAACAACAGATTTGATGTGACCTTGGACATCTAGCAACATTTTGTAGACAACTTTGTTTTGAATTACAACCCAGGGCAATATATTACTGTTGATGAGCAACTGTTTCCAACCAAGGTCTGTTGTCCTTTCTTGCAATACATCTCAACCAAGCCTGACAAATTTGGTATAAAGTTTTGCATTGTGGCAGATTTGGAGACAAAGTACATGTGCAATGCCACTCCTTAATTAGGAAAAAATTCCAGTTGTCCCACGGGAGAAAGACTTTCCGATATTGTGGTCATAAAGCTTATGGAGCCATTTCTGAACAAAGGCAGAACCATAACAGCTGCAAACTTCCTCACATTGCTTTCGCTGGCTAATAGACTGCTGCACTGCAACACAACTCTGCTTAGCAACATAAATAAAGTGGGATTGGATCTTCCACCAGCTAAAGTCACTTCAGTACACAAAAAATTTTCCATGATAGTGTTTAGATCTGGCAATGCCATGCTGATGGTGTATGCGCCCAAAAAGAATTTGGTCTACATGTTAACGTGAAGATTGGGCAAATTAAAAAAAAAAAAAAAAAACATGTTCAAATGACATAACATTTTTAAATAATGATGTTTTCATGAATGTGTGTATGTATGCGCGAGACAGGCAGAGACAGGTTGGATGTCATTCAAGTGGTTACTGGAATATAAACTAAACACTTTTGCAAAGGTATAATGAAACAAGTGTGCTTTTATTCAAGAATAAAACTGAATAAAAAGAATTCAAGTGACAACAAGATACCAAGAAGACATGATTCACCAGTCTTTGTGTGTCTGCTGTATCTCTTCAGTGATATATTTTACAAGTAGCATAAACTTATACTGGGTGTTACAGACTCAAATCTAATGTATGTCTTTATTATATAACAGTAATAATAATAATAGCAGCTCACTACTCAAAACGGAAATGCGGGAAGGACCCATGTTCGAACCCGCAACCTTTTGATTATGAGGCAGTAGTTTTTACCTCTATACCAGCCAAGCTGATATGTTTAGTTTGTGTCTATTGATATTTGAGCTTCGGGGTTTACACATTGACAGCAACATGTAAATTCAATCATTTCTTTTTCTCCAGTTATATTCTTGAAAAGCGCTCTTGTTTTGTTATACCTTTTATGAAAGTGTTTGATATTTGGACTGAAGTCTTCATGCATTATACACTTCACATCATCATTCTGTCATTATTACAATAACATGAAAAGACTTTCTGTTTTAGTTATGTGTCCAACATTTCTTGCCTCTCAGTTCCTGTCATCCTACATTTAAAAAAAAGTTTTACTTCTGACAAATTAAGGTCTTTGTCAATTTGTAAAACCATGAAAATGTTATTATGGCATGCTTATAACATAATCTAGAACAGATCTAGAACACAGAGAATATCCTCCAATTTGTTAATTAAATATTGGCATGCAAGGCCAGGAACTTTGAGCATTTACAGAACTGCTTTACAGGAATCTAACCCACCAACATCCATCCTTTTTCCAAACCAGCTTATCTAGAGCAAGATTGCTGGGAAGTAGGACCCTATCCCAGCAAGCATCACACACAAGGCAGAAACAATCCCAATCTTTAGGCAAAAATTGTATTTTTATCATTTAATCTAAATAAGTGAATGAATTGGTAAGACGACTTGTTAATCATTCCTGGGTAGCTTGCCATGCACAGGGAGAACTGTCAAGCTAGAATGACAAAGGTATCCAAGATATCAGCTTTTCAATCTGGGCAGAGAATGTAGGGCACTGAGCTTACAACAACTGCCTTAGTTATATGAAATGAATCCAAGTTACACGCAAATTACTTCTGTACCACTCTGACACTCTTCTGAGTGGAAGAACATCTGAAGAACTGTTACGTCATAATGGGCACAAATGCAAGCATACTTCATCTCAACTTCATCTTCACCTCCTCTCAAAACGTAAATATCCCCAAGTCAGACACTGAATATAAGCCCCCTCCGTGTGTCCCACACCTCGAAAGTTTCCCTTCCATGTCATGAGTATAGCCAATGAAAGGATTTTTGTCTCCGATTTGTAAGTCATGCACAAAAGAAGATGAAGACTAATCTGAAATATTTTTATCTAAGCAAAAACTGTCTATTGCTAACTGGTTTTCCAATTTGGAATAAATCAGAATACACCATAAAATCTTATAGCTTGAGATTCTCATTTGAAGTCTATTTACACAAACTGAAAAAAGTGGCCTACATTGTGTCCCCTCCGCAACTGCTGAATGACATGGAAGACCAATTTATACGTCACACAGAGGTAAATTTCAGCAGCTATGCATGTACAAAATATCATCATCAAAACAAACAGTTGAAGCATGCACTTCAAGAACAGCCAGTTTGTATTGTTGTGCGCAAGGAGGCTCCATAAACTCATTGAGAATGAAATAAAGGCGAGTGACATTCTTGATTGATCAAAACACTGTGCTTTGATTTAATTAATTTACTTTCCTAGTATTATTCAAGTGAGAAATTAAACAGTATGCACTTTTTGGTAATATCCAGAACAACATTAATGCATGTGACTGCAAGGGGGTCTGGTCTTAGCCTTATTTCAGGAATCAAGGTGGTTGGTCATGGAAGATGGAAACACCTATTCCTCACTTTGTTCTTTTTAATTTGCTTAATTACTTTAAGATACCACTAGTTATAAAAATTCAGCATGAGAAGTTCCAACAGCTAATGCAAGCAGAACAAAGTATCATCTCTGTGAAAACCCGAATAGCTATGTTTGAAAGAGATTCTCAATGTTACTAATAACTGCGGAAACAAAACAAACAAGTGTGATCACTCATTAAATCCCTTTAGTTAGAAATTTGAAGGGCTTGAACCGTGGAGGAGGAGGAGGTGGTTGGGAACAAACGCTGAACTGAAAAGAAAAAAGTATTAACAATTCTCAGTTTCTTGAAAGTAGATATTGTCTTCCAGCAAGTGATCAGTTTGATTGTTAAAGTTCAATCTGGTTGAAAGGCTATGCTGGAAGAATATTTCACTTCAACTACGGCAATAAAACTTGATAAATATAGGATTCTGCTTTGTTGCTTTTAAAAAGTTATTACTGTGATGGGAAAAAAAATTAACAAAACCATACAAATTCTGGCTAAGACATGAACTGTACATTAACTGGAAGGGTAACATTTATGTCTAACAATATTTCTTAAAATGTTAATATGTACAAACAACAAATTTACAGTGACCAGTGATGTTTAACAGTGTGCTGTTTTTCTTTATTATCCTGTCCTGAACCAGTATTTCTTTCACCCTGAAAAGTGACACATCTTGCCCAAAATAATTCTACATTAAGGCTGCTGCAGTTACTTGATGTAAAAAATGAATCTGATATTACTTTCCTAAATCAACTAATCATCCCTGGACATCCTTCCGGATTAGAGATCAGCATACTGTACATAGATGCTCTGTACAGTTCTGGAGTAGGCTAATTATGGCGGCAGCTGCACCACTACATTCTCCAAAGGAAGGTCCCTCCAAATATTCAAAAGTCTCTTCAGTGTGGGAGTATTTTACAAGAAAAAACTGACAAAATGGTTGTTTCTTCACTATGTAAAACACAAATGATGTTCCACGGTAAAACTAATGACCCTAGTTTCATGCTCAGGCACCTTAAAAAGAAATGCTCTGGAACTAGCAAATGACTAGACATCAGTACCATAAGTAACCATCCAGCATTTTTAGCAATATTAAAAAAAACAAAAAAAAAAAAAACACACAACTTATGCTATAGAGTAGAATTAGGACAAACATTTGAATAACAGTATTTTTTCCATTAAAACACAGATTAATACAGTCGGTTAGTGTGCTAAATATATTTGCCAGTTGGCACTTTTAATTCAGTTCAGTGATAATTTTCCAATATACAAGATGCCAATTGACAACTTTATCTTGGGCAGAGTTTCAAAATTACCCTTTGATAGATATTTATGTCAGGACCACCAAACCTGCGACTCTGTCATGGTCTGAATCTGAAAGAAAACTTAAATATCTGTACTATCCTATATAAATATATAGCAGCTTTATTATGTAATATTTTTGTGTATTTTCTCCCGTGATTAAATTTAAAATAGATCACATTCAATAAACAATTAGACTGACTCAGCACATACACTTTTAAATCTAAAGCAGTTGATGTAGCTGATCCAAACTAACACAGAGCCTGCTGCACAGCACCACACAGCTCTCCACCCACAGCTGAGGCCCTACTGGGAAACTGGATTATTTTTGAAAAGAAACACAATTTTTACTGTAACTCACATTGGATCAAGTATGCATACTCTGCAGCACAGCAACATCCTGCTTCTCATGTTAAATTCTAAAATAATCAGTATTTCTGAAGTAAAATGTTTCTCCTCTCTTTTAGCATTTGCTCATGTGGGTGTGGATGACAGTCCTGCTGCCTTCCCACCTGGAAATAAGCACCCCCAGAAGAACAACATGTGGACGTCTACTGAGTACTGCCAATCAAGTGTTGTGTGGTATAAAAGATTTCTCTCTTCATCCCTTCCCCTTCTAAATCTGAAGCAAAGGGAACATATCTTTAGTCAACCTGCTCTGAATGAAGTAGTATGAGAGAATAACAGAGCGCTACAACAGCAGACACAAGATTTTTGAAATTTTTATAGTGCTCATTACAAAAGAAATTGTTTTCCTTTCCAAAAATGATTGCTGCTGAACACTGCCTCATCTAAATGAAGTGGATGTGGGTAGTGTCATAATTAACTTAAGTTTAATTAAAAAAAAAAAGAATACAAGTCAGAAAAAGTAGAAACAGTATGTAAAATGCAAACAGAAAAACACATAGTTTTTAGTAAATGCCTAATAAATAATCTTCGTATCTGAAAACAAGAACAGCAAATCATTTGATGTTACAACTAATGAATATTGTTTTTTTAAAATAAACACTTATTTTGAGTTGATACTTGTAACATAATCTATGATAGTAAAGAACTCACGACTTTGCAACATTGGCTTTCCTTCTCACAACACAGACGTTTGTAGATACTGAGGACAGCACTTTGAATGTTTTATGTATAATGTTCCATTTTTGTTGCAAACAAGTCTGAAGGTGTGCAGACTTAATTGTCACAGTGTTTCAAAATGAATCACATATTCTCATTTGGGGAGAGGTCAGGACTGTAGGCAGGCAAGTCGTGCACCTGCACCCCTTCCTATGCAGCCATGTCTTTATAATGCACACAGAATGTGGTTTTGCATTGTCTTCCTGAATTTTGCTTGGGCGAACATGGAAGAGATGTCATCTTGAAGGCAGCATATGTTGCTCTAAAATTAGCATGTGCTGTACTTTTTGGCATTAAGGGTGCCTTCACAAAAGTACAAGTTACCCTAGCCAAGTGCACTGACAGTCTGGACAGTAGGTGTTAACAGACTGGATGGTCATTTTCTTCTTTAGTCCAGAGGACACGACATGCATTTCTTTCAAATTTATGACTGAAAATATTGATTTGTCCAAGCACAATACATGTTTTCACTGTGTAATGGTCCACACCAGATGCCTCCGAGCCCAGAGAAGTCAACAGCATTTTTGAACACTTAACATATGGATTCCTTTTTGCACAGTACAGTTGTAACTGGCATTTGTCGATGCAACTATATATTGTGTTTCTTAATCAAATTTTGTCAAAGTACTCCTGATCCCATGTGGCTTTATCACTTATTGATGGATGCATCGCATTATTTAATACATTCATAAAGATATTTAATACACAGCAAAAGTGTAGTACATTGGTTTAACCTTAGTGTTATCTTCAAGAGATACAAATATTACATATATATACTTTACAAATATTATTAAGTTACTTTATGCCGAAAACACAATACTTCAGAGCCATCCTCCTTGAATGTACAAAAAAATAACAGCTATAGCTGCATTCATGATGTTCCCCACATGACGAAACAGCTCGGGATCCTGGTTGGCAACCACCTAGGCAGAGACATGGCCCAATCAACAACAACAACAACAACATTTATTTATATAGCACATTTTCATACAAAAAGTAGCTCAAAGTGCTTTACATAATGATGAGAAGAAAAATAAAAGACAAAATAAGAAATTAAAATAAGACAACATTAGTTAACATCTGCACCCAGGTGTTACGTGGGCATCCCCTTGGTCTGGTCCAGCTGCTCGGGTCCTGAACAGTGAGGATGCTGCTAGCGGATCACCCACAGGGAATCACGCCACTTGGCTGTAGTGCCGTAGCTGGCACTCCCTCACAATACAAGTAATGTGCTTCATTTGGGGCTCCATGAGCAAATCGCTCATTCGACATAAAGTCAAACCAGCAGTACCCAAGGATTCTCCGAAGACACACAGTACCAAAGCAGTCCTGTCTTCGTCTCAGGTCACTGGATAGCGTCCATGTCTCGCAACCATACAGCAAAACAGGAAGCACCAGGACTCTAAGGACTTGGACCTTTGTCCTTTTGCAAAGATATCGGAAGCGGCACAGACTCCTTTCCAGTGACCTCTGTGACACCCCATGCTCTCCCAATCTGTCTACTGACTTCATAGGAATAGTCACCAGAGACATGAATGTCGCTGCCGAGGTAAGTAAACCTCTCAAACAGGTTGACACTTTTACCGCAGACACACTGCTGGTGGCCATGCCTAAGAGGTCATTAAAGGCCTTGATCTTGGTTTTTTATCAGGACATTCACAAGTCCAGACACTCACATTCCATGCTCAGTCTCTCGAAAGCCCTGATAAGAGCCTCCATTGACTCTGCAAAGATCACAGCATCGCCAGCAAAGTCAAAATCAGTGAATCTCTCTTCACCAACAAATGCCCAACAGCCACTGGACCCCACAACCTACCCAACACCCAATCCATGCAAACACTTAAAGATGGAGCAAGAACACGCCCCTGAAGAACCCCAGAATCAACTGGGAAAAATGCAGAGGTTCTGCCTATATTATGCACAGTTCTCGTAGTATAAGTGTACAGGCTAGCCATGATATGTGGAGGTATAAGGTATAAGAACAGTAAAACACTAAACAACCCATAAGCATCATAAATGTAAAATGGATGGATATATCAGAACCAATGACATTGTGCTTATGCACCAAAATCCTTCTTAAGCTCCTAAAATCAACTGACTGGCTAACATTCTTCTAAGCAAGAATTGGACAGTTTTTGCCATTAGTTATAATGGCCATGGCACAACTGCCTTAGAAAATAAAAGACGCTGCACCATTAGTAAACTTAGATAAGAATAATAAAAAGGAGTGACACTAAAGATTGATATGTCCAACACAAATGTAACTTCAGCATTTTGGACTCATTTTGGTTCCACACTGAGCATTACAGGAGAGCCAGAAAAACTTGACAGCCACTATTTGGCAGCATTGCTTCAAAAAGATACTAGTTAAATTGTCAAACACAATCTCAATGTGCAGACACTTAAAACAAAATCGTTTCAATGCTTTGCTCTGTTGACACTCCCCCGTTTCCTCATCACTACCTTTACTAAGCAAACCCACGCACTTTAGGTATTTAAAACCTCCAATTGTCCTTATGTTACGATTACATTTTATAAGCAGTTACAACTTGAAGTCCTTAATTTGTTTGTTATTTATACACTACCATTTGCCATGAAATGTTTATTAAAAGGGGAGACAGTACTTTAAACATCTGTATATTCTACTGGCTACTGTTGTTAGTAAAGTGATTTGCACCATTTAATTAGAAAAATGCAATATCTGTTTAAATAAAATTAACTGTACTCCTTTAAAATAAAAACATTTTAAATATTCTGTTTAAATGACAAAAAAAATAATCAACTACAACAGTACGCCCCTATTCCATCCATCTACCATTGGAATGTTTTTAGCGAGATATCTGAATAGGATAAATGGTGTACCAGCACACCCGTAGGTGAAAATTAAATATTTATAATCTGTGACTTTGCCACGTGACCTGGTATGCAACAATACAATTTTTAAGATGACAATCCTGGGTTAATACACAACCTAAGTAGATGCACCAAACATTAAAGAGGTATTTTAGCGATTTTTAACTCAAAGCTCTAATCGACATCAAGAAGAAGTGCGTGGTCTAACACTTTTTGGCGAGTAGTTCAAGTTTTGCCTATGTTTAAGTCTTATTCCAGAGCTTTGATATGGTTTGTGATAGACTGAAATTCCTCCAGCTAACTAATAACTAAATAGGCTTTACAGACATGGGGGCTAGTTTGGGATTCGTTATGTATTTTAAATATTAACCTACGCAATGCTTACTTGGAGTTTCCAAACTGTCTTATTCTCCAGGTGCTCCAGTTTTCCTCCCTCATGTGCACGTTATTATAACTGTCAATGCTAAAGACCTCTGTGTGTGTATATACAGTATGTGAATGTGTCCTGTCCATGGCTGGATCCCATATTGTGAATATTGCTGTTGGGATGGGCATCAGATCTCTGTGACCCAGACAGTGCAGTCTGGAAAATGAATGAATGGATAAAGTGTATTATCATATTCTTTAAAGAAGCACCAGCTAGGACTCCATGATATATTGTTGCCAGTAGTATGAAGGCATAAGCTATTAATCAACATATAGTGTAAAGCTAATATTATTTAATATCCTGTGAAAAATGTATCATTTTGCAGAAATCTGAGCTCAATTGTTTATTTATATACAGACATCTATATGTGTTGTTAAAATAAGAAGACAGGTTTGTGCCAGCCCTGCAGA
Organism: Erpetoichthys calabaricus; assembly: GCF_900747795.2. NCBI lineage: Eukaryota > Metazoa > Chordata > Cladistia > Polypteriformes > Polypteridae > Erpetoichthys > Erpetoichthys calabaricus. Next base: position 32,421,665 of record NC_041405.2, read on the forward strand.
AGGTCAATCCCTTCTATCCATCAAACTATAAATGTCCGCATATCTGCCTAGGTAACAGGTGGTAAAGAAATGAGTTAACAAATAATCCAGTGGTTTAGGATGCAATAGCCACTGCTCTTCAGTGCAGGATGGTGATGCTAACACACAGCTCTGTAAGAGACTTGTACAGACTTCACATTCTATAGGAAATATTTGGAGTTACTACTTGTAACTTCTCATCTTCCCATCTCAAACTTAAAACACCTTCAACATGTGTTGCATCAATCCAAATGCAATTTGACCGCAAACATTTAATAACTCAAGAAATGGCATTCAGCAGCAATATGCTTTACTGTAGTTCTCCAAGCCACTGAGGTTTGGTGGAAGCAGGTTTATTAAACTGAGGTATAACCACTAGCAGAACTACCTATATTTTATTTGAAAACCAATGTATTAGCTTGTTAACATGCACAAGAGGCTTAGTTGTTGTTTACACAAAACATCAGAATGTGCGAGACGCATGATCTAAGTAACTTTGATCCTCATTTGACGATTGTAGTCCTATGTGGTGTCTGCAACATTTTACAAATAGCTGCTCTGCTGGAATTTTTCACACTACAGTCTCTACTGCTTACAGAGAAAGTGGAGATAAAAAAAAACGCATTCACAGAGGGGCAGTTATGTGGGCAAAAAAAACCCTTATCAATGATAGAGGACAGAGAATGGCCTGACTCAATAGCCTCATTCAAAGAAATAGAAGCAACACATTGAAACAAACTAAAATAACAGCTCTTTACAATGGAGAAATTAAGAAGGACATCCCTGAATGCACACTGTGTAGGACTTTGAAGCAGATAGGCTATAGCAGCTGAAGACCATGCTGGTTTCCAAGAGGATTTTAAACCTAAAGTGACCACTTGTCTATCAAAACTGAGTCATTATATACTGCATCTATTCTTCTCCAAACTAAAGGTTATGATGATTACGTAAACCATAAAGGATGGCCATTACAATTATTCACACAATTGTCGACAAGTAGTTAATCCAAGACTGTTGTATTAGCATACCTGATAATGCACATGATGCAGCCATATATACCACATCAGACTTAAGCAAAATTTTAACACCCCTAAATGAGTACCTAGATAGGCCATGCACACCATTTTTAAACGAAATTACTAATGTCTTTTTATTAATCCCCAAGAGGAAATATTGTTTAAATTTTTTTGAAAGTGCACATTATAGAGAGCTGCAGGTGTTATGATTTTGATTGGCTTTATAATTTGCTCCAACAAGAGGCACATGATGAAAATGTTGTCACATGACACCATACGACGCAGAAATACATTTTTTCCTGTTGAAAGTATTTCAATTACAGTTTCTTACAACAATTCAAGTTTCAACAATCTTTTGGATGGAAATCTGGCTACTGATGAAGTTAATTGCTCCAAAAGCATTTTTTTTCCCCAAAGCTAAACTGTTGTGTTTCAAAATTTCTTCACTGGACAGATATTCAATTGACACAGCTCATAAATCTTTGAAGCACAAGGCAAATCTGTTTCATAATACAACATGCAATGGTAGTGCACAACTGCAGGGATCTGAGGATATCAGAGCTGCTAAAACAGTATACTTTATTGCTGAAAATAAATAAGCAAACACTAAATTTATATTGATTAATAAGAGTTTTTAAAGGCACAATAAAACTCATTAAAATAAATAAAATGTCACAAACACAGCGAAAACACATACAACACAAATTAGAAAGGTATGATAGCAAAGGGGATACAGTCTCAAGTTACAGTATAAGTAATAAAAGCAGTTAAGGTCAGTCCGGCTCAATGTATACAGGCATAAGCAATAACAAAGTCTGAACACGTTCATAGGGGACCTTAAAAACATCATAATAAAAGCTCTTTTACGAAAAATCTGAAACAGTAATAACCTTTTCATTAGTTTTATACCGCAAAGGTAGACTTAAAAGTTGGGACAAATGTTTAAAAAGATACCAGAAAAAAACCACAAACCTGAAAAAGTGTGTTTCTGACTAAGCAAATGTAAAAACTGTACTGTATTGTTACAAAAACAGCGTATTGAGTTGGTGCAAATGAAAATATTTTTAAAATAATCATGGTGGTTGCAAATTAATGCGACACTGTTACAATAATTTTTGATTTTATATTGTTAGTACTGATTTTAAGCAGTGTTATTCATTTTTTGGCTACTGGACAGAAAATGTCAGTGAATAAATTAAGTGCATATATAAAGATAAACCAGGCAATCCATGATGATTATATCATTCTTTATAAACCCTGTGCTGAATTCCCCCAAGCCAATAAAATCCCCTATTTGTTGCTAAAATGGGAGGGAAATCCCCCTCTGCCACAGATTAAATTCTTGCCCTGTTGGATGAATCCTGCCTCATTTTAACAATGTAGACTTTAGTACCAGGGTGCTGTACCATGTTAGCCATTATGGATGTAATGAGAAGTCAAGCAAAAATTACGCCTTTTATTGGCTAACTAATGGTGTAATTTTGCTTGCCTTCTCATTGCAACAATATAGATAGTAAAAGTAACAAAATTGAGGGGAATATATTTATTACAGCTGACCAAAATTGCTAAAGAATATTTAAAGCACCTTGTTTAAACCATTCTCTGAAAAACTCAAGCGTTCTGGTACTAGCCAGGTCTACCTAATAAAGCGTCTACATTCACTGCTTATTGATATGGATGCAAAACATTCAGATTATTATCATGAGAGCAACATGTGCTTATCAGTCTGTGACAAATGCATGTATTTATGAATTTAAAAATGTCCACATAGGGATGAATTGTTATATCTTTCTCTGTAGTACTTGTATGCTCTGCGAGTTGCCCTGGAGGCTTTTCCTCAGGAGGAAATGTTCAAAATTCCATCTAAGATTCTGACAAATTTCTTAATGTGGAGAGCACAATGTGTTTGTTTTTATTTTCAGGATTAACAAACCAAGTTATGGGTAAGAAAAATGTTTTTGTTTACAGGGACACATAAAAATCAAATTGGTGCATTTCCTCAAACTATAAATGAAATCAATATTAACACAGAGCCAAGGGGGACGCTTAATTTAAAATGTCTCGTTAAAAACTCTTTAAAATAGTTGTTGTAAATGAAATGTAGCAAATACAATACTGAACATTCTCAGTGGTTCATGTAGCACATATATTATGGTGTTTGACAGGATTGCGTAACCCTTATTAATTTAATTACTAAAAAGAAAATGTGTGCGAATATATCTAGTAGTCTATGAAATATATAAAGTATATGACTTACGAGTACACTTTTTTCAGAGGTGATTCCTTCCATATGCCAAATCTTGTTGATATAGATCTCTAGCCTCACACGAGTCTTAAACTGTTTAAGCAGGTTTGAGAACATAACAAGGCTATCAAACCTGCGTAACCCAATTGAGGGGCACAGGAGCCCCGGCCTACCTCAGCAGCATTAAGCTGAAGATGGGAAACAGCCCCAGCTGACGCATAAATCCATCACTATGTCTGTGTATGTGTTACAGTGTTTCGTGCTCCTGCTATTGGGGGTTCAGGTCCTACTGCCAATCATTTTCCTCCCACATTTCCAAATAAGTGTGTGTTAGGTTAACTGGTAATGCTAAACTGACCCTGTACGAGTGTGTATGTAAAGTGGGTCCTGTGATGGACGAATACCCTTGATCTGGGCCTTGCATTTGATCCACCCTGAACAGAATACAGCTGAAAACAATTAAAAAGGAGTGTTAGAGAATGTTAAATATTATATACACACAGACAAGATGGCTGCCAAAAATGGTTATATTGACTACTTTCTATTATTTTGGTGTTCAATGTGTCCCAAAAACACGATTTACCATAATACTGTTTTTTGCTAATACACTGTATACTTACATTTAAAAAAATGAATTGAGCAACTGCTGTACTTTATTTTAGAAACTATTCAACATTTAGGTTCTTAAACTGTGTATAGAAAGGTGGAAATTAGCTTTCAAAACACTACACTCCAAGTCCATCTTGTACACAAACTATTCAGGTCTATCAATGTACGTTTCATACGTAGATATGAAAACATTTCAAGTATATTTCACAAAAGCTGAAAATTGAAAATGTTGCCATAAGCTTGCATATGTATGTGATTATTTATATATATGTTTTATATTATACAAGCGAGGCCTATACCGTTTATTGAGTATATGACACATCCTGTAGACCTGGAGCATACACAAGTTGACTAGTAACGTGTCCATAAATGAAGACGATCTGCTCCACAGTTTTCTGCGGTGGTCTGAAACCGTGAAAAGTTGACAACGAATCGGTCCCCTGATCCTCCTGATGGGATTCATGAAAATGTCTAAAACACGGCACGCCATCCACGTCGCATTAGTTCTCAAAATCCGCACTTTCCCCAGTTTCTGGGGGAGCTGCTTGGGAGCACAATGATTGCGTTGTTTGAATTTCTGATTGTGATTGTCATCCTAGAGAGACGTTCCGTAAATCACGCATAATTACCCAGGCAGCCGCCGCACTTTCCTCGCTGATAACGTAGAGAAGCGGCAAGATGAAACGGATGACTTGTGTATGTGTTTTTTTTTTTTACTGTACGTGCAAACATAAAAGGCAGATCTTCCCTGCATTGTAATAACATTACATACACAGTAAATAAAAAAAAATCACGGACGTCTTGCCAGCATGCAAAGGCAAAGCAAACCTTCAAAACCCGCGTATAAACAAAATAAACAACAAATGTTTAAAAAAAAAAAGGAGCAACCGCCCCCGGATGTACCTCATTCCTCCATCCATCTCGGTGCCTGGCTTTTCGTTTGTTTTGCGTTTTATGATTTTCAGGATGGGTGCGAAATAAGCAGTCATGTCCTGTAATTCGTCGTTGATGAAGTCAGCGCGAGTAGGCCTCGCGGTGCGGTGGACCAGGCCACGGTCTCCCTTAGCGCTCTCGGCCGTTGTACCCCTCGCAGACTCCCGGCCAATGCCGACAACGCTTCCCGCCCCCCTCCTCCTCCTCCTCCGCCGCCACCGCAGACGCGAGGCGAGAGGAAGTCCCGGGGTACACTCGCCACTCAGCTGACCCAGGCGGGCCAACCAGCTAGCTCATCCCCCGCTGAAGGGCCTCCATGGGTCGGTCGCTTGCTCGGACGAAAAGCCTGGCGCTTGTTATGTACATACAAAAAATAAAAATAAAAAAATAATAATAACTCCGTCTCTGCCGCTTTCCGCGTTGCTCATCACGGCCCCCCTCAAATTACACGGAGAGGAGGACCGTACAGTCACCGCCTCGTCTTACACACCCCCTTTTTCAATTAAACTACGTTTTAATTAGTGAATTAATTATACCTTTCCCATTTGCAGCTCAAAAATATACTGTACATAAAATAACTGCAGCCAAAAATAATTACAACGCATTAAACTGGTTCTACACTGCTTTAACTGGTCTCTATCTGTATGAACCGGTTTCTTATGCTCACCATTACAATTTCCAGTATTGGAGGCTGGATTTTCCAGGAGGTTTCAGTGAAATTTGAGCTGGAATTTAATCGTGACACCAACCTTGTAAGATGTTAAAAAAACAGATTTCAATACGCCGTGCTTACTACAAATATGTACCTGGAGAGTGCACATTTAATAGCCATTTGTAAATTTACAATTCCCTCCTGACTAACACCAGATCAGAGAACTCAAAGATCTGGGAACCATTTCCAAAATATGTGCTGGAATTTATGAGAAGCAGTGGGCTTTGTCAAGTAGCTAATAATCTGGCACATTCAGGAAAAAAATACCAACTTGCTAAAAGGTTTGATTACAAAACAATAAATATAATTACATCAGACAAATTCACTGGAGACTCAAGGTAATGGGCATGGCATGTATTTAATTTTCAATTACTAGACACTTGGTCACGTTTGCAAAAAATTATATCCAAATATTTACACCAAGTTTCAAGGGCTTAAATCGTAGTAGGGGCAATTATAAATAAAACAAATGCAGTTTTAACTTAAGAATTTTCAATTACATTAGAGAGAAGAATTTGCACTAATGTACTGGAATCAATTGTCCACTTTATTATTGAACTACAAAAATACCCGCGCTTTGCAGCGGAGAAGTAGTGTGTTAAAGAGGTTATGTAAACATATATATACATATACATATACACATATCTACATATACATATATACATATATATATATATATACATATACACATATATATATATATATATATATATACATACACACATATCAACATATATATACACATACATATACACACATACATACACATATATACATACATACATAATGCGTTGTCACACGGGCTGTGATTGTTACATGGGAGGGAGACGACAAATCACAGCTTCCCGCTTTCTAATCGGGCCTGTGATTGGTGCTTTGACGGATGCCCAGATCCCACAGTATCTCCCCTTAGGAGAGGCGTTAGGCAAGTGTAATTGAATAGCGGTGCTGCAAGTTTAGCTTTACACCTGTTTTTAAGGCTTATTGACTGAAAGGGGCTTTCATGAAAAAAGTTAGGGCTTTGCTACAGGATACACCCTCCACAAGTTAAGGAAGTAAAAATAAAGGTATATATTTCTGTTTTATTTAAACCTTTTAAACTTGTATGCGGGCGGTATGGTGGCGCAGTGAAAGGTGCCAGTTAGGAGACCCGGGTTCGCTTCCCTGTGTGGAGTTTGAACGTTCTCCCTGTGTCTGTCTGGGTTTCCTCCGGGTACTCCGATTTCCTCCCACATTCCAAAGACATGCAGGTTAGGTGCATTGGCGATTCTAAATTGTCCCTGGTGTGTGGGTGTGTGCGCCCTGCGGTGGGCTGGCACCTTGCCCGGGGTTTGTTTCCTGCCTTGTGCCCTGTGTTGGATGGATGGACATTTGTATGCACATGTGTTAATATGTATGCTTACACAGTATTAAAAGACACTCAACAATTAACATCATTTACCTTCGTTCCCGCGTTTGAGTCGTGCTGTAAATCTCTTCCTTGTTTTCAGTTCACGTGATTACGTAGGAGGCGTGATGACGCGATACGTGACTCCGCCTCCTTTATTACAGTATATGGACAAAAAAGAGGTTCCAGTTATGACCATTACGCATAGAATTTCGAAATGAAACCTGCCTAACTTTTGTAAGTAAGCTGTAAGGAATGAGCCTGCCAAATTTCAGCCTTCCACCTACACAGAAAGTTGGAGAATTAGTGATGAGTGAGTGAGTGAGTGAGTGAGTGAGTGAGTGAGTGAGTGAGTGAGTCAGTCAGTCAGTCAGTCAGTCAGTGAGGGCTTTGCCTTTTATTAGTATAGATAGTACCAAACAAAATACCGAAAATACTTTTTTAGTTGAATAGTCAAATTATTGTTTCCTCCTCAAAAAATTTTCAATTGATAATCAACTATTTATAAAGTGGGCATTTTAAAAGATGCTTCAAACAAAAACCTAATTTCTGGTAAGTTATTTAGTTATCTTAAATATCTATAAATATAAATATAAACTATCTTAAAGATAGACCTCAGTATGTGCGTCTTGGGAACTGCACGTCTGACATTGTGGTCAGCAACACAGGAGCGCCACAGGGGACTGTACTTTCTCCGGTCCTGTTCAGCCCATATACATCGGACTTCCAGTACAACTCGGAGTCCTGCCACGTGCAAAGGTTCGCTGATGACACTGCTATCGTGGGCTGCATCAGTAGTGGGCAGGAGGAGGAGTATAGGGACCTAATCAAGGACTTTGTTAAATGGTGCGACTCAAACCACCTACACCTGAACACCAGCAAAACCAAGGAGCTGGTGGTGGATTTTAGGAGGCCCAGACCCCTCATGGACCCCGTGATCATCACAGGTGACTGTGTGCAGATGGTGCAGACCTATAAATACCTGGGAGTGCAGCTGGATGATAAATTAGACTGGACTGCCAATACTGATACTCTGTGTAAGAAAGGCATCCTTCAACATCTGCAATAAGATGCTGCAGATGTTCTATCAGACGGTTGTGGCGAACGCCCTCTTCTACGCGGTGGTGTGCTGGGGAGGCAGCATTAAGAAGAAAGACGCCTCACGCCTGGACAAACTGGTGAGGAAGGCAGGCTCTATTGTTGGCATGGAGCTGGACAGCTTGACATCTGTGGCAGGCTCCTATCAATTATGGAGAATCCACTGCATCCACTAAACAGTATCATCTCCAGACAAAACAGCAGATTCAGCAACAGACTGCTGTCACTGTCCTGCTCCACTGACAGACTGAGGAGATCGTTCCTCCCCCAAACTATGCAACTCTTCAATTCCACCCGGGGGGTGGGGGGGATTTGGGTAAACATTAACATTATTCAAAGTTATTGTCTGTTTTTTACCTACATTATTATCAATCTTTAATTTAATATTGTTTTTTGTATCAGTAAGGTGCTGCTGGAGTATGTGAATTTCCCCTTGGGATTAATAAAGTATCTATCTATCTATCTAGTTTTTAAATTGTTACGATGACATGCAGGCTGACAGAAAGTCATTTAGTCTATGCACTGTCTCATTGTTGTACATCCACCCATTCATCCATTACTGAACCCACTTAATAAAGCTCAGGCACCCCAAGTCTTCTCAGAAGCGCTGTATCAAAGGCTAGAACCATCCTGGATAAAGCCCATGTCTACTGGAAGATCACATTCACACACATGCTCACTAGTAAGTGACCAATTTAAAGCTGTCAACTGATGGAATGCTAATGGGACGTGGAAGGAAACTCCATACAAGAGGACATTCAGACGCCACATAGATTGTGTTAAAAGCCCACTCTCCTGAAGCCTAAGAGGCAGCAATGCTAGCCATTGCAACACCATACCACATTCTTTGTGGTACATAAACTACCTGAAAAATTTAACTCTGAGCAAGCAACTGTGAAGGGGATTGGAAAACATGCTGCTTCAGAACATCTCAATTATCTTCTTATAAAAAATAAACACAAGATGTAAAATTAATCCCATTAACCCATCTGTCCATTACCCAATAACCTCAAAACAATACAGTAAATCCATTTTAGTGTCACAGGGGTGGAGCGCATGGTGGCATCGTCAGGCATAGGTAGGAACGTACACTTGATGGGGTGGAAAAGGAATCCCCATGCCATGAAATAATACTGTTACATCTCAGTTAGGGTTTCACCTCTGGCTGGGATTCAAGTTTGTGTTTAATCTCTTTTGTTAATTTTTTGATTCTTTAATTTATGTACATATTGTTCATTCTTTATTATTGGTTTTGTCTATGTTTATAAGTAGGCTATGTTATTTACCATGTGTTTTAGGGATGGTCCCCCAGTAGGCGGGGCCACCTGCCAATCAACACCAGGAAAGGTCCTTCACCCTATAAATTGGAGGGTCTTCCATAATTCCTGGTGGTTCATTTTGTTTGCCATAGGGAGTGGACTGTTTATGTGTGTTTTGCTGTGCTTTGTACCTTTTCTTATTGCTGGATTTATGAACCTGTGCTCTGTTTTTGACTTCTTTTTGGATTCTGTATTGGGACTGTGTTTGCTTTGCCTTTAGGCAGTTCCTTTTGAGACTCCACAGAGCGTCTCAGGCTACTGCACATTTTTTTTGTTAAAAATACATTTTTTATTAAGATTTTTTCAGGCCCTACTTCTTTTGAGTTGGGGTTTTGACAGTAATCTTCCCTAGTGGGTAATTTTAGGAGTATTTAGGGGACTTGGGTGCATTTGGGAGTCCCAGTTCACGACAAATATATAGAAAGTTTCAGAACACATTTATAAAGTGCATTAACAAATTAAAACTGACAGTTGCAAAAAATGAATTTTTATTTATCACTTGATTCCAATAATAACCCAAACATTACCCCCTGTATTATTTTCATGTAAATTGATGTTTGGTGATGGGATCAAAAATTTGCTATTAAATTAAGTTCCAAATGTTCAAAATGTTGAGAAAATTTAATTTTGGCACGTTGTCTATGCGTCATAAAATTACAATTTTCATCAGAAAATAGTGCATTTTTTGCACAACACATTTCACAATATTTTAGAATAGTCTTTGAGATATCTGACCTAAATGCTGAGACCTATGTACAACAAAAACTTCCAAAAAAATTGATCTTCATCATGTATGCCTTGTTACCATCTCCAGGCCTAATGATGTTGGTCCAGTTTGGTTCAGTACTTATCCCAACAGCCTTCAGAACAATTTGACCTACAGTATGTCTAAAGGTAACTGCCATACAAATTGCTTAACTTAACTGGGACTTTTGCAGTGTGCTTTGTTTAGTCATTGAATCAGCACCATTGATTTTTAAAATTTTGCACAAGTAATTTTTGAGATGCATTATTTAAATATACATGAATATACACACAGAGGTGCACACACAAACTCAAAGCTGACAGCTTGTTTGCCCTACCAGAGCATATGCTTGATGATGAAAAGAAAGAAATGAACAAACACAAACACACACACACCTAGATCCGTATATGCTGATGTGTACAGAGCCATTGAGCCGTAAGCCATCCTTGTACTAATCTGTCTATCTATGTATCTTGTTTACTTTATTTGACAGATTATGCTCAGTTTAAAATGAAATATTACTTAAGCTGTTTATTAGATTCAATTTCTGATTTTACTCTAGGGTGTCCCAAAATTCATGCAAGATTTGAATTTGGCGCCATTTGTGCGGTAAAGTGTTGCCAACGAAAAAAAAAGACAGCGTGACAGCTCACAGTTCAGGGTTATTAAAAATGGAGAGCTACACGAAAGAACAATGCATTTTCATTGTTGAGCAATATTTTAAAAATAATGAAGGTTTGGCAGCTACAGTTCGCAATTTTTGTACAACATATGGTCGGAATAGTGATTTAACTTCTTCAACTATGAAGAGATTAATTAAAAAATTCAGGGAGACTGGATCAATTAGTTATCTTAGACACTCTGGCCGTCCTTCAACAAGTCGTTCAACACAAAACATCGAAGCAGTTCGTGAGAGTGTTGCTGAGAGTCCAGGAACATCAATTCGGCGCCGTGGTCAAGAATTGAACATTTCCAGAAGCTCTTTACAGCGTATTCTCGCAAAAGATTTACATCTTCATGCTCACAAAGTTCAATTGAGTCAAGAACTGAAGCCTACTGACCACGCACAGCGAAGAGAGTTCGTTGAATGGATTTTGGAACAACAACAAGTGAATGCCGATTTTTCCAACAAAATCAGCTTCAGCGATGAGGCTCATTTTCATCTTGATGGCTTCGTTAATCATAAAAATTGTTGCATTTGGGGTTCAGAAAATCCACCAGTGATTGTTTGAAGTCTAAGGTTTATGCCATCAAGCCCATGACCACCCACGCCTTGAAGGAGGAAATTGAGCGCTGTATCAATGAAATTCAGCCACATTTATGCAAAACGGTCATGGAAAATTTCGACAAAAGAATGCGTATGTGCCAGCAAAGCCGTGGAGGCCATTTACCTGATATGCTATTCCATACATAACCCTATACTGTATACTTTATGAATCAATTAAACATTTACAATTTTTAATTAAAACCCTGTGTTCTCTATCAAAATTACTTCTTGCATGAATTTTGGGACACCCACTAAATACTAAATAAGATAATGTACTTGATTCTATATACGAGGTGAGACACAAAAATAACCGGACTGGTAAAAAAAAAATACATTTATTGATGAATTACAGCATTCTAAACATCGTCACCTTCTGTATACTCCCCCTCCTGATCTCTACACCACTCCATATGTATCTTCCATTGATTGAAACAGCGCTGGAAGGCTTCTTGCTTAAGGAGCTTCAACAGGCTTGCCGTTTCTGTCTTCACTTCATCCAATGTAGAAAAATGTGCTCCCTTCAGGTCACTTTTGATTTTCGGGAACAAGTAAAAATCACAGGGAGCAAAATCGGGCGAATAGGGAGGATGATCCAAGGACAGGAATGTTTTTGTCAGTCAAACACTGCTTTACGGAAAAAGAAGTACGATCATTTTGAACAATCTGATTCACCGTTTTGATGTTTTCATCCGTCTGAGACAAGCGTGGGTGACCTGTGCATTGAACATCTACCATTTTCTTGTCCTTCCTTGAAACGTTTGTGCCACTCAAAAACTTGTGTGCAAGACAAACTATTATCACTGTACACTGTTTTTATCATTTCATAAGTTTCTGTGGCCATTTTGTTCAATTTTGCAAGAAATTTGATGTTGATTTGCTGTTCAATTTTTTCACCCGACATTATAGCGGCAACTCGTGTAGCGATTGTTGTGCAAATACTGAATGGGCTATTTACAGGATATACCTAGCTGGTCGTCAGTTTGAGGGGGCGTGTAGGACGGGATATAGTTCTATGATTCATGTTCGGCTGACCTCCAGACGGTTTTCCAGGTAAGCCTCAAACCCAGTCCAGTTATTTTTGTGTCTCGCCTCATATCTTGCAGTTTGTGAGATTCAAGGACTGTTTCTGCTATGGATGTGAACAACACTGGAGTACCACAAGGAACAGTCCTGTCTCCTTTATGCTTCATACTGTACATATAACACCATGTCATGTCACTTGTAGAAATTCTCAGACGATTCTGTACTTATGGATTGTATTGATAAGGGGGATGACACAGAGTATAGGAGTCAGGTGGAGAACTTTGTTTCTTGGTTCAAAGAGAATTGTCTTCATCTTAATATCAGTAAAACCAAGGAACTGCTTATTGACTTTCACTGCATCAAACAACATCTGTGTGTGGTCACTTTTCAGGGAGTGGAAGTAAAGGTGGTCCACTCCTATTACTACTTGGGGGTCCACATTAATGATAGGTTGGACTGGTCTCAAAACACAGAGGAACTATATAAGAAAGGGCAGAGAACGCTCTTATTCCTTACGAGACTGTGTTCCTTTAATATGGGAAATGACATCCTTCCCATCTCTGTGATGGCCAGTGCTATTTTCTATGCTGTGGTGTGCTGGGTTGGTAACATCACTTCAAGAGAGGCCCACTGAATTAACAAGCTAATTAAAAGCACAGGCTCAGTTATGGGACACACTCTGGACTCCATGGAGGTCATAGCGAAGAAGAGAAGTAAATCAAAACTGAGTGTCATTATGAACAATGCTGCACATCCTCTCTCTGACACACTAATCCTGTGGGCTTTCAGGCAACAAATTATTCACCAAAAGTATGTCAAGAAACTCTGCTGGGGGTCTTTTATATCAACAGCAATATGTCTGCATAATGCCTCACTATGACTGCCAAGTCATAAGATTTCTTTATTTTTAAACTTTTCTTCCTTTTCAGTCATTCTGTTTTGTGCTCGGACCATAGTGTGTGTGTGTATGTATTTATTTTATGTATGCATTTATTTAAAGAGATTATTTAAAAAGCCAAAAGATCTTTCTTTCTTTTTCTATCTATCTATCTATCTACCTACCTACCTACCTACGCAGGTGGTGCAGTGGTAGTGCTGCTGCCTCCCAGTAAGGAGATTGTGGGTTTGCATCGTGGGTCATCCATGCATGGAGAGCGCTTTGAGTAGTGAGAAAAGTGCTATATAAATGTAAAGAATTATTATTATCTATCATCATAAAGCATGATCTGTCATATTGTATTATAAAATCTTCAACTGACTCATTTCCAGCGGTATCAATGAAGTATACCTGTAATTTACATGGAAGTAGTGTATGGTCCACTACCATTCAATGTTTGCTCCCATATCACAAACATGTGCTTATTAGGTTTACTTATGACTCTCAGTGGCATTGTGTGAGTGTAGGTGTGTGCATGTGTGTTTACTGCACTGGACTGGCTTGCACATGATGCTTCACAGCCATGAATAGGACTGTGCCAGCATGAAAATGGATGAATGGATAGATTATGTTAAAACTAAACTGAGTTTTCATAATGTGGGTATTGTCAAATTTACTCAGTAAAGACATACAGATAGATCTCCTTTGAGCTTGTGTTGCTGTAAATGGTTCAAAAAATACTTTGGATTGTAATTTAGTTTTATTAATTTGTAATACTAATCAACCTTATTTATTAGTAATACTAATCAACAAAGTCTCTTTTTACCTAAGCTTTAGCTATTAATCTGTAGGTAACACATGATACACAACATTTCTGTCATACTTATTAAGTTATTTAGGGAGTCATACCCTGAAATATTTTGTAGAATTGTTTCATTCGTCTTCCTCTACCTTTTAACTACAGTTAGGTCCATAAATATTTGGACAGAGACAATTTTTTCTAATTTTGGTTCTGTACATTACCACAATGAATTTTAAATGAAACGACTCAGATGCAGTTGAAATGCAGACTTTCAGCTTTAATTCAGTGGGGTGAACAAAATGATTGCATAAAAATGTGAGGCAACTAAAGCATTTTTTTAACACAATCCCTTCATTTCAGGGGCTCAAAAGTAATTGGACAGTTGACTCAAAGGCTATTTCATGGGCAGGTGTGGGCAAGTCCGTCATTATGACATTATCAATTAAGCAGATAAAAGGCCTGGAGTTGATTTGAGGTGTGGTGCTTGCATGTGGAAGATTTTGCTGTGAACAGACAACATGCGGTCAAAGGAGCTCTCCATGCAGGTGAAAGAAGCCATCCTTAAGCTGCGAAAACAGAAAAAAAACATCCGAGAAATTGCTACAATAATACGAGTGGCAAAAATCTACAGTTTGGTACATCCTGAGAAAGAAAGCAAGCACTGGTGAATTCAGCAACGCAAAAAGACCTGGACGTCCACGGAAGACAACAGTGGTGGATGATCGCAGAATCATTTCCATGGTGAAGAGAACCCCCTTCACAACAGCCAACCAAGTGAACAACACTCTCCAGTGGGTAGGCGTATCGATATCCAAGTCTACCATAAAGAGAAGACTGCATGAAAGTAAATACAGAGGGTGCACTGCAAGGTGCAAGCCACTCATAAGCCTCAAGAATAGAAAGGCTAGATTGGACTTTGCTAAAGAACATCTAAAAAAGCCAGCACAGTTCTGGAAAAACATTCTTTGGACAGATGAAACCAAGATCAACCTCTACCAGAATGATGGCAAGAAAAAAGTATGGAGAAGGCGTGGAACAGCTCATTATCCAAAGCATACCACATCATCTGTAAAACACGGTGTAGGCAGTGTGATGGCTTGGGCGTGCATGGCTGCCAGTGGCACTGGGACACAAGTGTTTATTGATGATGTGACACAGGACAGAAGCAGCCGAATGAATTCTGAGGTGTTCAGAGACATACTGTCTGCTCAAATCCAGCTAAATGCAGTCAAATTGATTGGGCGGCATTTCATGATACAGATGGACAATGACCCAAAACATACAGCCAAAGCAACCCAGGAGTTTATTAAAGCAAAGAAGTGGAAAATTCTTGAATGGCCAATTGAGCATGCATTTCACTTGTTGAAGACTAAACTTCAGACATAAAGGCCCACAAATAAACAGCAACTGAAAGCCACTGCAGTAAAGGCCTGGCAGAGCATTAAAAAGGAGGAAACCCAGCATCTGGTGATGTCCATTAGTTTAAGACTTGAAGCTGTCATTGCCAGCAAAGGGTTTTCAACCAAGTATTAGAAATGACCATTTTATTTCCAGTTATTTAATTTGTCCAATTACTTTTGAGCCCCTGAAATGAAGGGATTATGTTAAAAAATGCTTTAGTTGCCTCACATTTTTATGTAATCGTTTTGTTCACCCCACTGAATTAAAGCTGAAAGTCTGCACTTCAACTGCATCTGAGTTGCTTCATTTAAAATTCATTGTGGTAATGTACAGAACCAAAATTAAAAAAAAGTTGTCTCTGTCCAAATATTTATGGACCTAACTGTATAACCCCATTCACCTGGATAAATACTGATTTCTGAAATTCAGCTGAAAAAACAAATACATGTTAATCTTTCAATTTTGTTTGTAATATTTTCATATATTTACAGCCTTTGCCATACAGATTTAGGTCATTTGAGGTCACAGGTAATTTTATCATGTGCTGTTTGTAATTTCACTGGTGGCATGTTGTTACAGGCCAATGTATCTACAATATTTCAAATACTTATTCTACTGTCAACAAGAGGAGAATACAACATGCTGTGATGGACCATAAAAAGTGTGTCTGTGCTACCGTGTCAGACAGAAAAGTGTCTATAGCATGAGGTAGACTGCTAACACTAGCATGCACATGTGCTCAGACCAGTTTACAATATCCTAGGCTGAATGAAGCATACGAACAAAAGCATTCAACTAATGACATCATTTGTACTGGGTATTTTATTAGTTTGCATGTGAATTAATGTGTTTGCTTACATACTGGCTTGTGCTTAGGTTGCCTAGTCGTGTGCTGAAAGTTTCACAGCATACACTTCACGTCTCATTATGAAAGGCAGCCTAGTTTCAGAATATGACGCTGCTAGGTTTGTCCCTGGCTCCTCACAACATTATTACAAAAAGCAAATTTAAAAAATGGATGGATTGTTTGATGTCTATGTGAAAGCACAAAATCTGTAGATTTTATTTGTTTGATGTTTATAAAATATTTGAATCACTAACATGATTGCCAGGAGGTAGATCTTCTATTACTGCACCTATCCAGGTTTTTCTTAACATTTCGACTATTTTTTTTTCTTATTTAATAATTCCAGGGAACTACTGTCTCCAAATGTGCAAAGCCATTGATTAAAAAAATAAAAAACAACATATTTCCTGGTATATCAAGTTTTTACTTTAATTATATTCTTGTGCTTTGTAAAGAGCCTTGTGTTGGTTTGTTGTCTGAAAAGAACAACTCAAATTAAAGTTTGATTTAAAATCCATGTGCTTGAAATTTGTAAATGGTTATATATGGACAGTTCAAAGAAATTGGCAATTTCCAACTTTTTAATTATTTCACAAACATGGATGTGAGTGTGGTGATGTGGCACAGTGTCTGTGTGTTTTTTTAGCCCATTGTTGTTTCTTGTGGTGTGTGTGTTTTTTGAGCTCTTGCATACTGCAACCACATTTTTGTATTCTGTTTAACAGAAAGTTAAAAGGCTCTGCTAACTTAAAAAAGAAAATGATTTCTTTATAGACCATTCTCACATATTTTAAGCCTTTCTTGTCATTTCAAGATAATTTTGCTCTAAAAATCATTACAGTTGCCTGTTCAGGAAAAGACAAGGGCTAACCCTATGCCAGTATACTTTACTGCCATGCTCAAACAAAACACTGATACTTCAAACATTAATGAAGATATGTTTAATTCATTAAATGTGTAATAAAATACTGTGATTACTTTCAATGCTGATATATAGATTTGGTCATCCACAATGATGATAAGGAGCATATCTGTGGTCCTCTGCTATACTCTGTATAACACCTAGTAATTACATCTTAAACCTAAAAACACGCCTCTACTATCATATCACAATTAGAAGCTTGTCATCACAATGCAGGCATTTTACAGGATCCTAACACTGATATAAACTGACTACCTCAATAAATAATTGCTTTTAAATTGCCATGCACAGTCAAGCCAAGTCTTTATGACAGACTATGGATAGCAAAGAAAAATTCAAATATACCCATTCACGAGAATCACATTGAGTTTGCCAGCAATGCCAACGTAGTAAGTCTCAAGCAAAATTAAAATGGCAAGTTGATAAACAGGATGCACACAACTAGCATTCCCACATACTGCAGTTATCATTTTACTTTACAATTGTCTGATTAGATTAAAAAATAACTATGGCGGGGCACTTGACTTTATGTACATGGGTGGATAAATTTGTTGGTACCCTAAAAGCTCATTGAATACATGCTGTACGCCTCCTGAAATGTGATTAAATGAAAAGAAGTTGACCCCTGTATGCATGCATGCATGTCTTAGATATTTCATCAAGTAAAGTAAAGCAAGTGTCAAATATGGCTTTTTCTGCTAAGATATTCTAAAATGGCCTGGACACACTTGTTGGTATACCTAGAAAAGATATGAAATAATTGGAATAAGCAGTGGTTCCCAAACTCGATCTTGAGGACCCACTGTGGCTGTTTTTGTTCCAACCAGTTTCACAATCGGTGATAATAATCACTAACAACTGATCTCATTTAATTCGCTGGTCTTTTTTACTCTTCTCTTATTCTGCAGTCAGAAAAACACAACAGTATTGTTTTTACATTTATAAGACATTTAGAAATATTTCTATTTTTTTCTAAAGCTATAAATGATCAACTCTCTTTGTTGTTTTCCTGTCATGTTCCCCTTTTCCTGTGTAGTTTGCTCCCTTCATTTAACCATAATAGAGACTATTAACAAAACAGAACACAGCACATACCCAGGATGATGAAAGCAGCAATGACTTCAGTGTCAGACTCACTAATTAGTAAATAATCAATTAACTAACTAGAACACCTGGAAAAGCAGAATGACAAATAGGTTGAAAATACTGTTAACGACTTAAAAAAACCCGACATATTCCCCATATAGCTGCTTATTACATTTGAATAAAAATCTACCAAACTTTGTTTGTAATTTCTACATTGACTCCAAAACACAGAAACTTGGAAATAAAGACTCACTTAATTAGGCTAAGAGTTCAATGAAAAACAGAAGTTGGTTGGAACAAAAACCTGCAGCCACAGTGGATCCCCAGGATCAAGTTTGGGAAGCACTGAATTAGAGTGATTTTTCAAGCTAGCCATTTTCTTTAATTATGTTTGCTGATGACATTGTGATCTGTAGCAAGAGTAGGGAGCAGGTCGAGGAGACCCTGAAGAGTTGGAGGTTTGCTTTAGAGAGGAGAGGAATGAAGGTCAGTAAGAACAAGACAGAATACATGTGTGTAAATGAGAGGGAGGTCAGTGGAATGGTGAGGATGCAAGAAATAGAATTGGCGAAGGTGGATGAGTTTAAATACTTGGGATCAACAATACAGAGTAATGGGGATTGTGGAAGAGAGGTGAAAAAGAGAATGCAGGCAGGGTGGAATGGGTGGCGAAGAGTGTCAGGAGAGATTTGTGACAGACAGTTATCAGCAAGAGTGAAAGGGAAGGTCTACAGGACGGTAGTGAGACCAGCTATGTTATACGGGTTGGAGATGGTGGCGCTGACCACAAAGCAGGAGACAGAGCTGGAGGTGGCAAAGTTAAAGATGCTAAGATTTGCACTGGGTGTTGATGAGGATGGACAGGATTAGAAATGAGGACATCAGCTCAGTTTGGACGGTTGGGAGACAAAGTCAGAGAGGTGAGATTGCGTTGGTTTGGACATGTGCAGAGAAGAGATGCTGGGTATATTGGGAAAAGGATGTTAAATATAAAGCTGTCAGGCAAGAGGAAAAGAGGAAGGCCTACAGTTGTGCTTGAAAGTTTGTGAACCCTTTAAAATTTTCTGTATTTCTGCATAAATATGACCTAAAACATCATCAGATTTTCAGTCAAGTCCTAAAAGTAGATAAAGAGAAACCAGTTAAACAAATGAGACAAAAATATTATACTTGGTCATTTATTTATTAAGGAAAATGATCGAATATTATGTTTTTGTGAGTGGCAAAAGTATGTGAACCTTTGCTTTCAGTATCTGGTGTGACCCCCCTTTGCAGCAATAACTGCAACTAAACGTTTCCGGTAACTGTTGATCAGTCCTGCACACCGGCTTGGAGGAATTTGAGCCCATTCCTCTGTACAGAACAGCTTCAACTCTGGGATGTTGGTGGGTTTCCTCCAATGTCCTCCAACAGGATAATGACCCAAAACACAGAGGTAAAAGCACCCACAAACGGTTAAGAACACAGCATTGGACTATTCTGAAATGGCCTTCTATGAACCCTGTCTTGAATCCTATCAAACATCTATGGAAAGAACTGACGCATACAGTCTGGAGAAGGTCCCCTTCAAACCTGAAACAGCTGGAGCAGTTTGCTCAGGACGAATGGGCCAAACTACCTGTGAATAGATACAGAAGTCATATTGACAGCTCCAGAAATTGCTTGTTTGCAGTGATTGCCCCTAAAAGTTAGGTAACAGTATATTAAGGGTCCCATAATTTTGCCCATGCCATTTTCATTTGTATTATTATTTGAAATATTCTGTTGAATCAAAACTCTAAAGCAATGTCTGATTATTGTTAAATATGGGGAAAAAATAATTATAATAAAGAACCAATTACTTTGGTCAGTTTCAGGTTATTTCAGAGACAATTATGGGTTCTTTTCTTGTGGAGGGGTACCAACAAATTTGACAATGTCTCTATTAGTCTGAATTATTTTAAAAATATTCTCAGGAGTGTCAAAAAGATTTTTAAGGAAGTAACGGGCTGAACTTGACGTGTCAATGGATATGGTACCATTAGCCCATGCAAGGAGGAAATCATCTGTGCCAATATCCCTGGCTAGCTATTTGGGTTATATTGAAACTAAATATTTTAGTAAAACAATAAAATTACAATTCTGGAAGAGATTCTGGTTTTACTCTTAATAGGAAAACCAAAAAAAGAAAAAACACTTATAGAATAGACTTAATAGCCAGTCCCAGGACCAGCGGCAACAGAAGAACAGCTCTTCAGACACTGCTAAAACTGTAACCGCAGCTTAGTCATTACCACATGCCTTCAAATCCAACCTTAAGCCAATGGTTCTTTGCATATTATCTGCAGGCCCCTTCTTTAAAACCCGTTCTGCATTTATATCAATCAGGTGAGTAGCACGAGTCTTGTGCTGGACACAATTTCCACAACTGGATAATTCAATTGTATACTATTCGCAAGCTGAAAAAAACTGTTCAGTACATGCTTGTGTATTTTATCAATTACTGTATGCATGTGCTTGAAGTTTGTGCCAGAAAATGTCCAAATATTCACATTTTTGTAACACCTCACTTTTTTTTGGTATTTGAGTTTTTTTCCAAACTCTACACTATTTGTCCTTTATTGAGAAAATCCATATTGTCTCAGATATGACTATTTTAATACTTCAAACTTTCCAAACTGTAATTTTCACTGACTTCAATTTGTTAAAAATCATTTGGGAATTTTATATAGTTTTAAAACTATTATTGCAATTATGGCTCATGCAAAGAAGTAAGTCTGCTAGTACATGACACATGGAAAAGTAACAAGAAACAAAATAAGAAGAAAAATGGAAAAAAATAAAAAACACAGTTGTAGCTGTAATGTAACATCTTCAGATCACAGTATTGACCAAGGTACTGCATTTTTGAGAGTTATAGCTGTCCATTATGAATGCACTGAATTAGTTTACTAGAGCCGATCAAACAGGTTTGATTTTGTCAGAACGAATCTTGGACTAGTTGGAAGGAGTCATGAGAGTGCACCACTGACTGCCTTTGACTTGCTAAAGTTATGTAAATGACGATTATAACTGAAAATCACTGGAAAAGTTGCATAATGTGACATGGCCTTAAGTGTGATCAGTCCTCCACTCAATGACTGATCACCTCTTACCTGATAGTGTTTTTCCATTAACTGTTTACTGCATTCTCTAGACACACTAGTTGTATCTACTCTAAACATTGTCTTTATTCCCATCTTTATTGGTGGCTGCTTTTTTTCCTGTGTGCCAATACTTGTACCCTGTTGATCATTGCATTGACATAAATGGGAATACGAGGTGATGGACTTCAGTTGCTACATGTTAGAGGACTATGTCACAATCTGTGACCTCAAACCTGAGGTTTTTACTGATGTAGATTTTTACTACACTGGTCTCTATGAAGGTTTATGACATCTTGCTGAATATTATATCTTAGGAACAATTTACAGTTTTTTTGACTCAACCAGAAAAAAGCAAATGTGCTTTCCCTACCATGTAAACAGAAAAAATAAGATTCAATATTCCAATATGACTCTTATTCTCAAAATGGGATAAATGTTATGATTCAAAAATAATTTTATGAAATATATTTTATTTCCATGTTACATCAATAAGCTTAAAGAATCACTTCCTTGTTATTTGCATAACTGATTAGGATAATTAGTAGAAGGTTCATTTTAAGGTTTGAAGACTCTGCAGCTAAATGCTCCAACTCCTACAATAGTCTTAATTATCCTTGAAACATTGAAACCATAAGAAAGTCTGAGGCCTGTGACTGTAACGTACGCTTGGGAGTAAACATATTAATATGCTCTGTTATATAAAGGGAGTTGGAGCTACTGACATATAGCATCATCACCCAGTGCCTAAAGGAAACATAGATGGATTATATTTTTGATTATACAGGAGCTACAAGAAAGCATAATGTTTAATTTCACACAGCTGGGAGAGGAGTGCCTTTTTGCAAGCAAACGCAGATGACTGTGCATGTCAGGATCAGATATACCTGTAGGTTGCAGGATAAGCATATACTTTTTAAAATGTCTACAAACTGAGATTTTAAAAAATCAGGCATGTGATTTTAGTTCTGAAATATAAACAAACTACACTTTTGTGCAGTTTATCATAAATGACCAGCAGCATGTCTTGTACTGTTATTTTAAACCTGCTTATATCAAGGATATGGTTTTCAAAACCATTGGTCTTGACATCAGGAAGTCTCCTTGTACATCAAGTTACTAGTTTCCTGCCATCCAAGTCAAGTTGCAGCAATACTCCCATTGGCCTAAAGCTGCTCATTTCAGCTGCCATTGTGTTTTCTCTCTGTCCCTCTCTCCCTCATTCTGGGTCAGGGGATCAAGATGACCGAAATCATCAGGGCTTCCTTTAAATTATGTAAAGCTTTTCTCAGTGGTAACTTTCATTTATGATTTTGGGCTCAAGTAATTCATTCAGTTTGTTGTTTTACATTTACATTACATTTATTTATTTGGCTGTCACTTTTACCATTACATTTACATTTACTTATTCGGCTGACACCTTTATCCAAGGTGACTTACGACATTTACGATACAATTGGTTACATTTCTTTTGTTTTTTTCCCAGTTAGAGCGAAGGCAGGTCAGGTCAGGTCAAGTGACTTGCTTAGGGTCACACAGTGTCAGTAGTATGACATGAACCCACAACCTCAAGGTCTGAAGTCGAAAGCCTTAACCATCACACCACACTGCCTGCCTAGATAGGGTTTAATCTCTGTCTTATTAGTATTTACCTTTTTTGTGTCTTGCTTGTTTGTTTTTAAACATGATTCATGTGTATATGTATTTTTAGTTAATATTGATCTGTTATTATTTTTGTGTATGATGACATGCTTTGTGATATTACTTGTATTTTGTGGGTAGAACCCCAAGAGGTGGGACCACCCATATGTCACTGCTAAAGGACTGCTCTGAGCCAATAGATTGAGGCTGAGAATCTTGTTCCTTATCAGTTCATCATTAAGATTGCTGCTCTTGAATTAATTATCTGTAAGTATTCATCTGTCCAGCTTCTGAATTTTGGCTCTGGTTTCCTGGTATTACTTTTTGATCACAATCTGGATTTGTTTGATTCAGATTACCTTTTAGGCAAATCCTTTTTTTGCTCTTTTAAGATTTGTGCTTTCTTTATCTATTTGTTAAATAAACCTTTCTTTTATTAAAATTTTTATTTTGGGGATTATCTTACAGCCAGATTGTTTACAGATCTCTCCCTAGCAAGATATTTTAATTGATATTTTTTATATATTTAGAGACATCCCTTGGAATGTTTTTGAATTGTGTATCTTGGGGTTCATTTGGGTCTGAGTAGGCTGTTGCCTCCCAGTTGCCTAATGCTGTGTTCCATTTACCTCAGAAGCTGGAAGCTGGAGCTGGGAATGATGCAACACCTGAGCTGACCACATTCCAGTAAAACATTCAGAAAACAATATGGACATCTCCAGAAAAACCTTTGTTGTGCTTGGCTTTTCAGAATACACAGAATGAAGTGCACACTGATATTATGCACACAGCTTCTCAAGTTTGATTGGCATTGCACCAGTTAGCTATTGACAAAGCTCTATCAAAACTGCTTGATGTTTTCTCAAGAGAAGATGATGACAGCCTTGATTATCCTTCCCATCATTCCTCCTGCTCTTTCAGTTAAAACAGTCTACTCTAAAGCTTCCAGTCACAACATGTAAGACTTTTTACCTTCTCATTGTCAAAGAAATTGCTTAACTATCTATCATTAATTAACTGATATATATTTGGTTTTCAAATATATTAATTTACTGCTCTTTTGTACTGTATCACTTTCGATTTTTACGTTAAGTTGTTGTATTAGGTGAACAATTAGTGATGCTTTGCCCACCTTAACAACACTTTTCATTAGTTCTTATAAAAGATACAACTCTGCTACATGTCATCTCATTCTACGCCACAATTGTTTGATTCTTATTATCACTGTTTAGCAAAGGTTTTCCTACATATTGACGTACTGCTACAGTTGAGGCAGTAAGTTTACATACACCTTGGCTAAAAACATTCAAACTGAAAATTCCCCAACTCTGCACTTGATACATTAACAAGCAATTCATTTGTTAGGTCAATTGGTGTATGTACTTAATTTTCATAAGAGTTTTTCTCCAAAATAATGATCAAGAGACAGAGATTTTTCAGCTTTAAACCACTATGTCAGATTTTCAGTGGGTCAAAGTTTACACTAAGTTCACTGTTTTTTTAAACAGCATGGACAACTTCAGATATTGATGTCATTAAATTTAGCAACATCAGAGTTGCTAATTGTCATAATTAATTGTTGGCTATATATAATAAAAGTGCCTTCTTGTGCTTAAGACAATGAGGAAATCAAAAGGTTAAGCTTTTTGGAGGAATTGTGAGTTAGGTTCATCCTTAGCTGCCATCTCCAAAAGATTTGAGGTACTACAAGCAAATGTACAATCTTCTATGAAAATATAAAAAGCTTGGGACCATACAGACTTTACATTTTTAAGAAATGGGACACAAGTTGATTCCCAAGGATGAACAAAGTATGTTTCAAAAGGTTTAATGGAGACCCAGGATAACAACTATAGAACTGGTGAAGGAGTTGGCAATAAGAAAGTGCATTAAGAAAGCATTTCATCCCCATGGCCTAAAAGTTTGTCGACCAAGGAAGAAGTCACTACTCCAAAATCAACATACAACGCAAGAGTACAGTTTGCAGTTACTCATCAGGACAAAGAAATAACCTTCTGGAGAAGTATTTTTGTGTCAGATGAAAGAAAATTTGAACAGTTTGGCTATAACAGCGATACAGTACATTGTATGTTAATGTTGAGCCACTTAATCCAAAGAAAACCAACCCAACTGTGAAGCATGGAGGAGACAGCATTATGTTGTGGGAATGTTTTTTCTTAGAAAGGGACTGGTGCACTCCATAAAATAGATGGTATCACAAAGAAGATGCATCACCTGGAAATTCTGAAGCACATCAGCCAGAGATCTAAAGCTTGGTGGCAAATGGGTCTTCCAACAAGACAATGCACCCAAGCATACTTCCTAAGTGGCTTGAAGACAACGATGCGACAGTATTAGATTGGCCATCACAAAGCCCTGACCTAAATCTGTGCAATGAGCTGAAGAGATGTGCCCAAGTAAGGATGCCCACAAACTTGAAACAAGAGTTCTGTCAGCAGGAATGGGCCAAAATTCCAGCAAAATATTATGAGAAGCTTATAGAAGCCTACCCTAGGCATTTGCTTCAGGTTAAGCAACTTAAAGGCAACACAACCAAATACTAACTTGGTGTATGTAAATTGTTGACTCACTGAAAATCTGACATAGTCATAAAAAGCTCAAATATATACGTCTCTTAATCACTATTGTGGAAAAACATTATTCTGGAAATTAATCAGATACATTAATTGACTTAACACATGAATTGTTTAGTAACGTGATATGTACTGTATGAAGTTGGGGAATTCTGAGTTTGAAAATTTTTAGCCAAGGTGCGTGTAAACTTATGGACTCAACTATACATCTTCAAAGTGTAAGAGCACTACTTTTTTCAAACAAAAAAATGAGGAGGCTGCAAGGAAACCAGCATGGTAATAAATCTCTAATAATTTTTATTTTTTCAGTATAACATATAAGATTTCAAGGCTATGAGTATGGTATGGTGCTATTTAAAAATGAATTATTATTCTTATTATTAGGTTCACAACAGAAAATAAAAAAAAATTATGATTTCAACCTTGCAGCATTAACCTCATTTTAAAGGCATTATAGAATGGTTCATGTTTCACATTAATTGAGTGCATAACTATAGAAATATATGTTTTCAAAGTATGCACTAAGTGCATATTTTTTATTTTTCTGTACCTTCAACTGTACATTAACACATGAAAAACTGTCTTTATTCCCAAACATTAGCAAAATGCTCAACTGAAAACTGAAGTAATGCAGAAACAAGTTCTTGAGTAACACCATAACATACATTATCAACCACTTGGAAGTTAAATGTTTGTTCAGAAATTAGTTAGATCAATAGGCCCCAATCATTTTCAAAGTCAAAGATGCGGGATCTTCCTGATACATTTTTCATGTGTTACTATTGTACTTGTTTTAATTTATTTTTTACCATTTTTGTCATAATTTTGCCACTCTCTTTGAGTGTTTTTCCTAACGGTCGTCACCATTTTATAAGTTGGTTTGAATAGGCATTGCCATATTGTTTATAGCAGCAACTCTGTTGTTAGTCATATATTACTGACGGGTCACAACCTCTGACATCACATAAAAGATGGCAATGCTAAATTAATTCCTAACAAAAGAAAAATTAATAAAAAACAGAAGTTACAGGAATAATGTATAAAAAAATTACAGTATTTTCCAACAAAAAATAAATGAAAGATTTTATTGGGTTTTTTTTACTAAAAACATTAGATATACTCCTTTGTAATTATTTCAAAATGCTATCAAAATATCTCTTTAATAATATGTACTGTCTTAAAACAACATCAGGAGTCCACACTGCTTCCTTATTTTTACGAAGACTATAGAAATGTCTTAAGAAACAAACAAAATGTATTAGCTTGAAAACAGCCAATCCTGAAAATATATTTGGATATAGTCTTTCAGATAAAGCTAAAAACATACAGCTACAAAGAGGTGCTGTCAGCAACCAACACTTATAACTGCTGCCGGATCCATCTTAGACAGACAGGCTAGCAGCAGCACCAGTAAAGTATGATAGCAAGCATCACTGCCTGTCACTCATTTCACACAATGACAGTTGACTAGCAATGTGTTTACTAATTTTCTAATATGCATATGAAATAGATGGCAGGCGTCCCAAGTTATCATTTGAGCTTGTCTCTGTTTAACGACAACTAACCCTCCTAAGACCATAAGAAATTTGACAAATGAAAGGAGACCATACAGTCCATCAAAACCATTTGTTTAGCTAATATCTGAGCTGTCAACAATATCTCATCCACATTCTGGGACAACATAGCTGTTAAGCTTAGCTAAACTCTACAAACTCTATAAACCAAAATAAAGCTGGAGGTCAAGTATCCATTGTATGATCTTTGAGTTCAAACTTAGGTACTTTGATACGACACATTTCCATACCTAATATGTCATATTAATTTCCTAACTATTCCACTCTCACAATGATCCCCTGTTACCAATTCCAGTGAACTCACAGTGGAAATGACAACTGCCTATAGTGAATAACACAGAGCCTCCAAAAGACAAAAAAAGGGACAGTGTAACTACAAAAGCCTTGGACTTTTACAACATATCAGTCAGTTGTAAGCTCTTAGCTACATTTTAAATATGGCTGTTATCATCAACATAGACATTTGTGAGTGGACTAAACTTTGGTATCTCACTTTGTATCTTGCTCCTTTTCTAGGGTACTGTTGTTTTATGTATTTCACCCTCTTTTGTAAAGTGTTTCTTTTTTTTTCTTTTTTTAAATAAAAGCTCTTATGACAACATGCCAAATGAACTGGCATGCTGAGCTGAATGTCTACTAGTGCATATAAGTTTACTTAGATCAAGAAGATGTACTTATAGTATATATTTAAATGCCAGGATGGATTTGTGCAAATTCAGTACATATGTAGTATACAATAAAACTTCAAGGTCTGTGTGTAAAGCAAGATTAAAAGTGACTACTGGTCACTGACCTTTGAAATCTTGAATTTGGCAACTTAAACTCCTTCTGTCTGTGGACACTGAACAGCGATATAACCCCGAGAAAAGCAACTCAATGTATCAAATGAAGGGTATCCTTTACAATAAACACAGTAGATTTAAACATATACAGTATGTGAGTACAACTCAAAGTGTATGCTGATAGACACGTCTTTGCGGCATCTGAAGAATGTGTTCATTCATGTGTGTGTGTGTGTGTATGTGTGTGTGTGTGTGTGTGTGTGTGTGAGTGTATGTGTGTTGTGTACAAAATACTCAATAATAATTGTTTGGCATCTGGGAAACAGATTGTTCATCGTCTAGTAATAATGTAGCATTGTCAAACAACTGGAAACAGTAGAGAATCAGAAATTTTCATTGTATGAAATTATCAGATTTTTGATACTACATATATACTATGTGCATTGATCCCAAGCCTACAAGTGCAACGATTTTGTGCAACAATATTATGTCACGCTTTAAATCTGGATTATTTTAATACCTACATTTATATATTTGGTATCATTCTTTTCAGAATTTATTGAACTTTAATGTGATGTTAGATTTTCAGATTCTTATTCCATTTTTAAATTATAAACTAAAAAATATCAAGAACTCATGTCCCGCAAGACGAGACTTAACCAAGAGTGCCAAGAGATTTAACCACGCCTGAGGCCGGAAAGACAAAGAGTAGGTCAGCTGC
Organism: Erpetoichthys calabaricus; assembly: GCF_900747795.2. Classification (NCBI taxonomy): domain Eukaryota; kingdom Metazoa; phylum Chordata; class Cladistia; order Polypteriformes; family Polypteridae; genus Erpetoichthys; species Erpetoichthys calabaricus. Next base: position 32,450,406 of record NC_041405.2, read on the forward strand.
TGTACAGGCTTTTAAATGTCCGAGATGTAGATCACGCGGCACGGCAGCAGCAGCAGCAGCAAATCAGCAGCTGATCGAGCAAAGAGGAGGTAAAAAAAAAAAACTACTTGTTTCCCATTGTATCACCGTTTAAGAGGGAGTTTCAGAGAAGCGACCACGTCTCCTTGGGGTGTGTTCAGCACCCCCTCTTCACAACGCAAGTGGCAGATTGGCTGCAACTGGGGGTTGGCCACCAAAGGCGTCGGGGGGGGGGGGGGCATAGTTTGCCCCTCTAGTAGTATATTCATTTCAGATTTAAGTCCATGTTGCTCTATCATGATTCCTCATAAAAATGGCAAAATTAATGCACATCTCTAAGAAAATGACCACTTATATAAAAACTTTAGTTACATGTATTTTACATTCACCATTGAAATTAAGTGGTTGCATAATAGTAAGTATTGTTTAAAACTAATTAGAAAGAAAGACCACTCTTCTTAATGCTCTGATCATCTGTGCAAAACTCAACCTGATCAGCAGAAGAGCATCAGGAGCTCAAAATGGATTTCGCTGCCTTTTAATCTGCCACTGTTTTTTGGGAATACAGTAATCCCTCACTTATCGCGGGAGATAGGTTCCAAGGCCGACCGCGATAATTGAATTTCCGCGAAGTAGGGACACTATATTTATTTAATTATTTAACGTGTATTTGGACGTTTTTAAACCCTCCCTGTATTGTTTACAACCCACCATTTACTCTATTAAAAACAGGAACAACTGCTAAGCAATATGAAATCGGTAGATAAGTTTACACTTACTGTATAGCGAAGTACACGTAGCAGCTTTTAGGCGGTCATGACGTCGTCGACCTTGTTGCAAAGATTCCTAAAGCAGATTCCATCCAGACTACTGCCTCATCACGTCCACTTGCAACTCGTTTTGCACCCTGGTTAAAGGACACTGCGGCTGTAGATCTTATATGCTTTTCCTCCTTTTTAAATAAAGAGAATCGATGTCCTGCAGCGGTGTAGCTGTTCCCTTCCTTCAACATATCCAAAACTTTTACCTTTTCTGCAATCATTTGCATCTTCTGTTGGTGCTTGGACACGGCCCCTGAAGCATTAGCACGTTAATGATGAACGAGTGAGATGAGACTTCCTGGTTAATGCAACACTCGTCGCTGAACCAATCAGCAGCACACAGGAACTTAACTGCGTGCTCTGATTGAGTAGCTTCTCAGCAATCCGCCAATAGCATCTCTTGTATGAAATCAACTGGGCAAACCAAGTGAGGAAGCAAGTAAACAGACCCATTGTCCGCAGAAACCCGCGAAGCAGCGAAAAATCCGCGTTATGTATTTAGATATGCTTACATATAAAATCCGCGAAGTCGTGAATCCGCGAAAAGTGAACCGTGAAGTAGCGAGGGATTACTGTAACCCATATAAAGTGCCACATCAGTGACAAGCAGTGAGGTGACATGGCAGAATTGAGAACCCCAGTTGTGTTTTGTGTTTCTTGACAATGTTTTAGTTATATTTATGAGAATCACCTACAAAAGGTGAGGAATGTCTACAGACAAAAAAAAGACTGATTTCATGTTTTAAAGTGTAAGATATTATATTAAAAAATCATGTGTAAAATATACAACAATTACTTGTGTACCTAATGAAAATGATCAAAACGATGTTTGAATATCAAACATTTTGGTATCAACATTATGACTATGTTCCCAGGTGTTAAACTAGAATTTGTCCTGGTAAGTTGCTGGCTCAGATTCCTGGAGCACTCAATTCAATTTTTGTTCACACATTTTATGAGTTAGCCTCCAAGTGCAAAATGGATACATTTATAGATCCAATTAATTGTTATTTTGCTACTTGGATAACAAACTGATAGATTAAAATATAAAGCCTTTTTAATAGATTCTGTCAGACTGAAATTAACTGAGGTGAATTCAATAGAATTACAAAACAAGAATAGAATTACCAAGTAAATAAGTTGCGCTGAAGTATAAATTTCGCTGTACTCTGCAAAAGTCACAAGACATTTGAACCTGAACTTGAAAATTGTGTATAAAACATAATGTGCATTGCTTTTAAGAGATATATAATTGTAGGAACTTTTTTATACAAATATCCCAGGGGAACCAAGCAGAAGTACACACTCCTCAGAAAAAAAAAAAAGATGATTCAAGTTTAGGTTAAATTCAGAGTCAACATAATCCATCCATCAATTTAAAAATTCAGCATTGAATGCAAAGTAGGAACCAACTTTAGATGCGGTGCTAGAAAATTTAACAAAAGTTTATGTAAATTCTTCTCACTGACTTAATAGGTAACTGGTCATATTTTGGGGCATTTGGAGGGTAGGGTAGAAGGATTCGATTTTTGGAGTAACACATAATTTGAAACATATTACTAAATTTAGAAACAAAAGCCCAATAATTTGTTGAGTTTGGTGTCTGTGTTCAGTGAGTAAATTGATATTTTTTATGAATCATTGGATGCAACTGCTCTGGAGTACTGACCTCACCAGCAATGACGAAAACAGTCAGATTCAGCCTTTTCACAGCCAAATGAAAGTGACCTTCAACTATAAGATCCACGAAATTTGGTCAGTGGGGCATTAGGTGGGCAGCAGGGCCTTATAGGAGAGTGGTAGTTGACTACAGTGTGCTTTGTGAAAGTTCTTAACTGGAAGATGGTCAACAATAGAAAACTGAGACATAATCGAAACAGGCAGCAGTCCATACACAAAGTAGCACAATCGGCACTGTCATCAGTTTGCAAAATCAAATGGTCAAAAGCAAAAAAAAAAAATATATAGAGAGCACCAAGAAAGATGACAAGCAAGACCTAACCACTTGTTGTAAATGGGTTTAAGGTCTTATAACAAGCTACAGCAATGGCTTCTTCAAAGCAAGAAACAGTGAGCAGTGCTAAAAGTTGGTGCTCAATGAAAAAGTGGTTACACTTAAGTACAACGAGCATTTCACAATGAAAACTGACACTGCCCATCACAGAGACTTCGGCCAGAGAGATAAGTTATCTACAAATGTTTTAAATGGTGTTTAACAAGTATGGTTGTTTCTTCTTATCAGTGATCTACCTAATTTCCTGGACACATTTCCTGCATGCAGTTTGCCATATCTAGCGATACTTGACACTGATTAGCGCCTACATATGTCACTGAGCCATTCACAGTTTTTAAAAATGTACATATTTTGTGAATAATCTTTCATTTAGCTCTTACCTTCACACCATGCAGATTCTTTGTTATGACTCGGAATCATTACGAACACAATTAACAATAAAGAAAATTACAGCAGTCCCACACACTAAATGGAATTTCATGGCCTGTTTTTCAGGGTCCATGGTTTGTGCTATGCATTTGCTTTATTCTCTGCTATTAACTGACCTGGAACAAATGAAAAGCAATGCTAACAAGAGAAAATAAGTTTAATAATGAACAAAGGTGCTAAAAGTCAAAATAAAACATTGTTATAAATGTTAATTATGTGGTTCACTGGTACTTGTCACGGAAACCTCCTGAAACAAATATTTGCTGGAAATTCAATGTAGGTAAGACAATGAATTGTGGGAAGCTATTTGTCAGTTACAATACTAGTTTTTGGACTGTCAGAATATTTACAGTTGATGTTGTCTGCATTATACAGACACACTTTAAGCCTCTATTACTTCTTTTTAATCTTATTCACTTCATTTAGAGCTAATGGCTACCTTGGGATTCAAAGTTACCAATATTTAATACCATTTAATAACAACCCAAATAGTACTATAGAATCTCCAGGAGGGGGCAGGCAGGCGGATGGTCTGGATCATCAGAACTGTGATTAAGATTTTGTTTGTTATAATCCCCCAACCACAGAAATTCCAGAAATGCTATTAACTTGAGTGCCATGTTTCCTTCTCTCCTTTGTCATAGGACAAATTCAATGTATATGGGCTATGCCAGAAGGGGTGCCCAGGAGTAACTGAGATAAGTGCAATTTGGAAGGAAACAGGCAATGCTTCCCCAAAATCCTGGTGTATAAGTAACCACAGATATCTGAAGATTCCTAGAGAGACAGAGACAGGCCATAAGGAACTACAGTGAGAACAGAATATCTCCCGGTCATTAAAAAGCAGCATTGACATTGTAGTATTGGGCTAGAAAAGAACCCAGGAAGGGTTTTAAGGCCACTTCGAGTCCACAGAGAATTTTCAGATTTTTGTTATATTGTTACTGTTTAGGGCGGCACGGTGGTGCAGTGGTAGTGCTGCTGCCTCGCAGTAAGGAGACCTGGGTTCGCTTCCTGGGTCCTCCCTGCATGGAGTTTGCATGTTCTCCCCGTGTCTGCGTGGGTTTCCTCCAGGTGCTCCAGTTTCCTCCCACAGTCCAAACACATGCAGGTTAGGTGGATTGGCGACTCTAAATTGGCCCTAGTGTGTGCTTGGTGTGTAGGCGCATGTGTGTGTGTGTGTCCTGTGGTGGGTTGATGCCCTGCCCGGGATTGGTTCCTGCCTTGCTCCCAGTGTTGGTTGGGATTGGCTCCAGCAGACCCCCGTGACCCTGTGTTCAGATTCAGCAGGTTGGAAAATGGATTGATGGATGGATGGATGGATGTTACTGTTTATTTGCCACATCATGTGCATTCTTTGTTCAACCATAAATGCATTGCCAAACTCTAAAATTGTCTTGTATGCATTGCTTAGAGTGGCAAGTCTTTATGCTGGGCATAATCCTCTGAACATGATTCTATATGGTGAGCTGCATAAACATATTGACTAAAAAACTTGCTAAAATAAAAACTGAAGGAAATCTTTTACGACAATCATTTACTTTTGCACCAGCTTATGTATTCCAAATCTGACAAAACTGACAATGCAGCTTGTTAAACATCATTAATTCTACCACACCCTCAGACGATTTTGGTTCAGGTCAGATCAGGTTGGGGAGCATGCACTGGTACAGCATGTTGCTGTACCCACAGCTCAGGAGCCAGGTTAGCAACCCCCCAGGAAGACACACAGTTCAGTCCCACCCTCAGGAAATGACCACTATCTGCTGGAGACAGATGTTACGTGGTCCCATTGGACTGGTCCAGCCGCTGAGGTCCTCAAAAATGAGGGGACTGCGAACCGGATCACCCTCTGCAAATTGCGCCACACGACCACAGTGCTGTAACTGACAGCACTGACACTCCCTCAAAATGCAGGTAAGCAAACCTCTCGACCAGGTCTAGACTCTCTCCATACACAGACACACTGCTGATGGCTGTGCCTAAGAGGTCATGAAGGGCCTGGATCTTGTTTTTTATTTAGGACACTCACAAGCCCAGACCCTCAGACTCCTCGCTCAGTCTCTCAAGAGCCCCGATCAGAGCCTCCATCGACTCTGCGAAGATCACAGCATCGTCAGCAAAATCAAGAATTGTGAATCTTTCTTCACCAACAGATGCCCCACAGCCGCTGGACCCCAGGACCTTGCCCAGTCCATGCAACACCCAGTCCATGCAAGCACTGAACAGAATAGCAGAATAGGAGCAAAAACACACTCCTTACAAACCCCAGAATCAACTGGGAAAAACACAAGAGGTTCTGCCTCCACTCTCACAGTACCAGTGTACAGGCCAGCCATGATATCCAGCAACTTCAGGGGGATCCCACAAAGTCTCAGGATGTCCCACAGGACGGCTCGAAATGCTTTACGAGGATTGACACTAAGCTATTTTGGTTAATTAAAAAAAAATCCTCCTCTTGAACAGTTGTACTTTTGAAAATCAATCTGAACCAGTTAAACAGTTTAATAGCCTGTATTTTTCTGTTGTGGCACACACTCTCAGACAAAAAAGGTTATTTTATTTTGAAGCTGTGGCTAATTGTCTAATTCTTCAATACATACACACTCATGCAAACAATCCTCAAAATAAGCAACAGATGGGCAAACACTCAGACACTAGAGAAAAATAGCACTTAGACTGACATTTAATGCTGCTTTAAATTCTTCAAACAAACCAACTATTAATGCACAGGGAGGCAACAGGACCATGGGGGAGTTTCTTGCCTATTCCCGAGTTCTTAGTTGTACAGCTTTGTTCAGAGGAAATGCTAGATGGCTCAATAAATTCCAAAACACAACACTCAGATAAACCGATATGATAGGCTGACAGTAAACAGCTAGAAGCAGTTTTGAAAATTTACAGGATTTCTTCATTTGTTTATTTAAATCTATTTATTTACATTTTTGCTTATTACATATTTTTATATTAGATAGATAGATAAGATATTTTATTAATCCCCAAGGGGAAATTCACATACTCCAGCAGCAGCATACTGATAAAAAACAATATTAAATTAAAGAGTGATAAAAATGCAGGTATAACAGACAGTAACTTTGTATAATGTTAACGTTTACCCCCAACCCCCAAACCCGGGTGAAATTGTAGAGTCGCATAGTGTGGGGGAGGAACGATCTCCTCAGTCTGTCAGTGGAGCAGGACAGTGACAGCAGTCTGTCACTGAAGCTGCTCCTCTGTCTGGAGATGATACTGTTCAAATGTCTATTGGAGAGTCATATTCAAAAATTAAGAGAATGTAGGTTACATAAATATGAATCCTTATAATTTTTCAATATCATGTAGTTAAAAAAGCCAAAATTGGCTTGTTTTAGCTGAAATTATTTTAATAACCACAAGATTCCAATTCTGGTGATGTAAAAATTGCACTGATTGATGTACTAGTTGCTGAATAAGGAGGCTGATTATGGCTAATTGTAGTTCACACTATATTTCTTAAATAGAAAACTTTTGAAAACAGTATCCAGTGGAGTGTTAAAATCTAAGCCCACCTGTGTCTTCACAAGCAGTTAATGTAACAGCAAGTCCTCAGCCTTGTCCACAATATATATGTCCGAGACATTACTGATGCTGCAAATGGCTATTACTGCTTGAAATTACTGATTTATAATTTATAACTCACATGTGACTTCAAAGCTCATGCCTAATTAATCATGTTTAAATGTGAATTGGTTATTAGAGAAACCTTTGTAATTGTGTTAGCACAGGTGAAACCGGTTATTCTGTTCAATAAAAGTAAGAAAATTATCTTTCCTTGGGTTGCAAAGTCCTGGGTTCAGAAATGGCCAAAACAAAACAGCTTTCTCAAGAAACATGCTGTTTTCCAAAATAAAGGTTATTCCATGCAACAGATTGCCAAAGAACTGAAGATTTTATACAAAGGAGGCCTGTAATGTTTTGAAAGAAGAGGGCAGACTGGATATAACCAGGATTAAAAAAAGAAGAGGGAGGCCCAGATGTATAACTGCACAAGAGGATAAGTTCATCAGAGCATGTAGTTTGAGAAACAAATGTCTTACAGGGCCTCAGTTGGCTGCTAAATACATGAGAAATGCCTGAGTCACCTGCAACAATGACAAGACGACTACAAGACAATGGCCTTAGAAGCAGAGTTTCAGGGAAACATCATGTTTGAAACTGGCAAATAAAAGGAAAAGGTTAAAATGAAAAACAGAAGACAGTGAATGGTGGATGACTGGAAAAGTGTATTGTGGTCAGTATCCTGGAGTCATCTTTCTACTGCTACAGATGACGTTTACATGTGTATTTCAGGAAGAAGCCAACTGAGAACATGTGAGGAGTCTGTTTCTCATACTACAAATTCTGATGTACTTATCCTTTTGTCTATCTGATCCATTTGGACCCAGAATTTAACTTTTGGCATGCCAGTACCTCACAACCCAAGAAAAGACAATATAATTCAGCTGTGCTAACACATTTGCAAAGATTTCTCTGACTGCAAATTAGTATTTAAACATAATTAACTGAATATGAGCTAAGAGAGTTTACCATTAGGACATTGGAGTAATGGCTGCTGAAAATGGGGCTTTGAAGTCATAAGTGAGTAATAAATTATGAATCAGTCATTTCAAGAAGTAATAGCCATTTGCAACCGAAGCAATATCTATATTTGAAAATTAAAATCTATCAAAGATATATAAAAACATCTGGGCAATTCCAAACCTTTAAACGCTAATGAATGACTTCTTAAAAATTTGTAAAATTTGAATAGCACACTTCATTCAAGATGTCTCAACAAAAATTGAACTTTACTGATAAGTTTCTTTTTGAGAACCAAATTTCAAGGAAACCAATTCACTTAGAGTTATGGATAGACAAAGATAATGACAGCAGTAGGTTCTTTTGCATTTTATGCAAATGTACATCCCTGTTAATGCAGCAATAGTCTAGTAAACCACACTATGTTTAGATAAAGTGGAAACTGAACAGCTCTCAAAATGTCCGGCTATAAAACAAGAGCACTTAATACACAAGAACCTAAAAAAAATTGTTTTTTACAGTTTTTTGTAGTAAACTGTGATTTTCCTAACATAAATATCTAATCTGATATTAGCAAAGTATATTAAAGTAGCTTCCCTGGAGGGAAAAAATGCAAAACAGTACCAAGCACACGAAAATATTTGCCTTCTAATATATTAGAAAGTCACTTATTTCTAACATGATATTGTTCTAAATTGTCCCCACCTATGCTTGGTTCCCAGTATGCACCCAATATTCCATAATTGCTTTCACTAGTGCCTACCCCAACTAGAAAACTGGAATAACCAGGCTTAGAAAAGGGGAGGTGGATTCATATTGTTTACAATTTAGGACTAGCTGATAAAGTGCTTGAGTTAAATTCACCTTAAAATGTTTATTTATAACCCGGAATCGACTCGCAGCCTACCCAGCACTGAATCTTATCTTATATTCAATGCTTCCAGGACATGCTGAAGCCTCTTGAGGCCCTAAATTGGATTAAGCACGACAAAGAAGGATATGCTTATGTTTAGGTATCATCAGTTTGAACCAATAAACTACTTTTTAAAAACAATGCTTTGAGGGATGTAGCTTTGACTTGATATAAGACCAAGTAGCTCCTGCTTTTCTGTTTTGTGTATGTCGACATATACAAAAAATACTTTAGGGCAGCGGTTCTCTACTTTTATTCCCCCAGATTCCCACAGAGAACCATGGGACCCCCCACCCGCCCCACCGCCCTACACAAACCACAATATTTTACCGTCTGGTACTTTTACTGGAGGCTCTAACAAAGTTGCCTTTATTCAACTTGCATTCATTAACAAAATCATAGCTATGCTGTTATGCTGCCTGCGTTTTGTAAAGCATAATACAAAATTAAAAAGTCACTCTAAAACAGCCTGTGTACTTTTACTGAATTTCTTAATCTTAATATAAAATGAGTTGGCATTTATTTTTTAAGGGTTAAGTAATAACCAGTATTTACCAAAATACAGAATTTGTCACTGCAGATATTACAGTATTGGTAACAAAAGCCATTAACATGGTTCAAGAATGACTTTTTAGATTATAGGATTTAAATTAAAGTATTACATTATTTCTGAAAATAAGTAATATTAAAATACATAATTAAACGCTGCAGACTTTTTCTTTTATAACTTAATTACAGAAATTGTTCTCTTTTGGATTCAAAACTGGAATGTTTCGATTAGAGATTGCAGCAACATTTAACACAAGTGGAAATGCAAATGCGTATTCTCTCCACATACAACAATCAAGTCAGCGGAAAAAAATAAAAGAATCCTGTGGGGCTGTGACAGCAGTCAGAGAAGCTGTGGGAGGACTAGTGGCCAGCCAGGCCACCTATGCTGCATTAAAAAGTGAGTGGAGTCGCAGCAGTGACATGTGCAAAGTCAAACTACAATATTCGTTGTGTGGAGTGTTCCCTTTTTTTCACATTTTCTTTCTGAATCACTGATAGCAGCCCAATCCCATTCTATTTACAGGCAATGCACTGTGCTGCATAGATGAATGAGAGCGGACACTGACAGCACATTTTTATGGCAGGTGTAAATGTATTCCGGATCAATTAAATACGGATACAATCTATGAAATGAATGTTGACAGGGATTGTTAAGATGACGGACAGTCAGTACTCGCCTTATGTAACATATTTTGGAGAATAATGAAGCAGTCCACTTTTAAAAGATAATCTGACACCCCAATTTTTAGTGATCCGAGTATTTTTCCTGTAATTTTATAATACAATTTTATAAATATTTTCCATCATTTTGTGCCCTCTCAACATTTACCACTGCTTTAGCGTAATTAACAGAAACAGTTCTACATTAAATACAGAATTATATTGTCACAGTTTACTTCTCCTTCTTAGATGAAAAGCTCAAGGAACACGTGATGCTCACTTTTAAGGGTTTTAACATCCCCAGATTCTTGAGAGCTTATTGTCTATTCTTTGGAAGAAGAACCAAGAATAAGTTTGAAAAGAAGTCTGAGGCAGTGAGGAATGCCCATGTTGGTCGTGGAACAAGACAAGAGAGAGGGAATTACCCCTTAGGATCACAAGACTCCCAAAGAGTGTAAAAGGAAGACAGCAAAATAGGGGACAGTAGACGACAGGCTACAGAGCATCAGAACTGAAAAGTTTCCCAAAAGGAACCCTGACATATTCTTTTATTATTTTTTTTTGAACGGTAACTATGACCTTTTTAATTTGGCTGCCTTACAAGGAGAATGTTATTCTTATTATGCCCTTGAGTAATAGGTTTTATTAAAACCGTGATTAACCCATTCTGATAACTGGGGGAAGCAAAACCAATTCTTTACTGTTATTTTCTTCTACTTTTTTATAAAAGGAAGAAAGAAAAAGCCTTAGCATAGCTATAATTACAAATTTCAATCCAGGCCTGGCATCTTGGTTGGTTGAGCATCCACTGTCCTTACCATATGCAAAATGTTGCTTTATAATAATATTAAAATTGTTGATGAAGTCACCACATACTAAATAATAAAAGCATGTTTGAACAACAGGTGGATAACTCTTGGGATCCATTCATTGTCACATACTGTCAGTAACATTTTGAAATTATGAATAAACCCAGGATATAATGCTAGTTCAAAGTCACAAATCAGCGTAGAGTCTTAAATAATTAATAATAATTAATTTTGAAATTGCAAATGTAGCAAGTATTATTAAAGTTTAGAAAACTTGATGAACAATTAGTGGCAGTATAATGTTTTACTAGATACCCAAAAAAGTCACTTTTTAAATTTTCACTTGGCCGAAAGACATGACATTTTCACTTTTCCAAAACAATTGTGGGTCTATGTCCACCAGATTTGTAAAGCCTTTACTCCTTTTTCTAGCCAGTTGACCTTATGAGTTTTAAGAAGTATGAAAGCTTATATACATACAGTGTTGACCAAATATTTGGGCAACCCTGAGAAAATTACATATGTTGTTAATATTTGTCAATTCAAAAATCAAGTACAACTCCTGCAACAACACCGTGTTACATTTTATTTTGTAAATGTAATAAAACAATTACAGCAATTGTAACTTGTGAAAAAATTTGGTCACCACCCTCTGTTAGTACCTACTGACTCCCCCCCTTTGGCAAATGTCACAGCCTGTAAATGCTTTTTGTTGCCAGCTATGAGTTTTTCTATTTTAGAGCTGGGCATGTTTGCCTATTCTTCCTTGCTGATTACCTCAAGTTCAGAGATGCTTGAAGACTATCTTGGATGTACTGTACAGCATACAAATTATTTTCAATAATGTTTAGATCCAGGGACAGTGAGGGCCATTTCAAAAGCTTCAGCTTTCGTTTCTTGGCATAGTTCATGGTGGATTTTGTTATACATATTAATTGTCCTGTTGTAGAAGCCAACCTCTTTTCAGCCTGTATTTCCTGATGGCATGCTGGACATTTGCATCCAAATTTTTTTGTTATTGAGTGGAATCTTCCATCTATGTGTGCAACATTCCTGTGGCCATTGGCAGCTACATAAACCTAAACATAATGGATCCAATTGTATATTTTATAGTTGGCAAGATGTTCTTTTCATGAAACACTGTTCTATTTTTCCTTCAAACATCCCTCTGGTGAGTGTGGCAAAAAGATCAATCTTAACTTCATCTATCCACAACTCTTGCCTGCAGAATGACTCCCGCTTATCCAGATGATCCATCCTGCATTTCAGATGTTGCTCAGTGTGATGAGGTCATGACTCTTGCTTAGAGACTCTGTTGATGCAAGCACCATTGCACGGTGGAACAGACTTTCTTGTTGACTAAATCTTCCTGTACATTCTTTGCAGTAATTTGGGGGGTTTGTGGCACCTTTTGGTCTAAAAAACATGGAGTTCTGCCAGAAAATTTTCTTGATTTTCTAGGTCTTTTCTTGACCTGCATTGTTGTTCCTCTAAACTGCCATTTCTTGATCACATTCCTAACAGTAGAAATTGAAAGCAAGAAGCAATTTGTTTTTTTTACCTTCCTCAGCATTGTATGCATCAAATGTTCTTACATTTCACATCCTCTGTGAATTCGGAACAGGAGCCCATGGTTGGTTTTTCAGTGTTACCAAAAGAGTTGATGACTCAGAATTTATCTAGCTCTGGAATTGGAATGGAATTGTTATCAGATGACAATCAGCTCTTTATCTACAAATCCTAATGAGTCAATTCAGGCCTAAAAAGCTGATGAGGTTCTGAGAAATTAAAAGTGGAAGGGTGCGCAAAGCTTTGCACATATCACAATTATGGTTTTATTTTTTTTTCCTGTGTTGAAATTAATGAAGTAAAATGTAACGCTGTCTTAAAACTTGAGTTTGAATGTCTATTTGTTGCAAGGGTTGTATTTAATACTTTCACTTCAAAAATCAAGAAGATATGATATTTTTGTAAATTTTGTAGTAAGTAAACCTTTCCATAACACTGTATGTTATTTGCCTATCTGCATACAGTATAAAAAAAATCAATATAATTGTAATACATTTGTATGTGACAGGTGTTGTGTCTCTACTGAGAATGGAACAGCATACAGTAATTGAACTGAATAAAAATGCAATATAATAACATGGTACCACAGTGGTTAGTTAGTTCTGCTACCACATAGATACAACATCTTGGGCAACCCTGTTGGGTCATAGTTGGTATGGAGTGTGCTTGTTCTCCCTGTGTCCACAGGGTTTCCTTCCACATCACCAGTCATGCAGGTCAAGTTAAATGAGCCTGTGTGAAAATGAGTGTGGGTTCTCTGATGGAGTAGTACCCTGTCGTGGGCTAGTTCCTCCCTTGTGATTGATTGGTGGACACTGGTTCCCAAGACCAAGCATTAAATTAAGCAGGTTTGGGAATGTTATGTTATGAGTTACATTACATACTGCATTGAAATAGTTTACATTTTAAGGGAAAGCCCAAAATAACTTAGGTAAAACAACTGTTTTGAGTAACAGAAAGTAGGTGAGGTAACAAATAACAGAGGTACTCAAAAACATAACAATAACCATTAATAAACTTTAAAATAGATAAAGCAATAGTATACAACACTCTATTTCTGTCTCCTTGAAGAATAATTCTAATTAAGTAAGATGCCCAGATCTTCATTGGCAAATGTGTTCAAAAGACAGATGTCTACATCTCATCTGAATTCCATTTTTAAGACAAAGTTCCATTTGTACACTTAGAGCTTTAGAAATTCACTGAGCAGAAAGAAAGATAAAAACTTAATTTATTTAATGTAAAAATATATTTCGAGGCAAACTTAGAAATAACCTGCATAAAACAACTGCTTTGATTCACAGAAAATAAACAATGTAACAAATACTGTACCAGTCTGATATAGGAACTCAAAAATAAAACAAAAACTCCTTTCAGTTGTACCTTAGCCAGCACTGTAACAAATTAAAATGACCAATGAAAATTGGTCATATAGAGTTGACTATGCCATATTCCTAAAAAGACAAGACAAATCTTTTATTTTTTTGATCAGTTATAGAAAATATATCTACACAATAAATGCACATTAAGCAATTTCAACCAAATTAATGCATTTTGTTCTGCGATGTATTACAGTTAGTTAACATTAAACATGTACAGAGGTGACTGGACAGAACTACGGTACTTGGCTGAAGAAGATGGCAGAACCCAAAATACCAGCAATTTCAAATTAGTTTTTCTAAAGGTTTTTTTCTTCCTCTTCCTAAGTGTCAAATAAATAAGTGAGGTTTCTATGTTTTCTTTTTTCTTTCCCTGATTGTGCCCAAGCAGGTAACCAGGCAACAATGTCTATAATCTGAAGTGGTCCGTTAGGGGTTAACAGCCACCGTGCATCACTTTTGTTCAGCACAGACTCTGATTTGATTCTGCACTCCCTTTAGCAATTACAAAATCATTTCAGTTTTAACAATCCCACCATTTTACTTTCAGCGTGGTTGACTACAGCTGATATAGTCAGTATGTATTTAAGAGGAAAATAATGCTATAACCTTTCCGCTAACATATAGTCATATTTAATGGGGTTTGTTTTCTTGTATGCTTCCGGCGTGGCTAATCAAAATCATCAAAAAAACATTTTTTCTCTGCTCACAAATCTGACAGTGATGATGGCCTTGGATCTAGCCTGGGCAAGTATTATGAGTTTATGTGACCATTGTAGATTTGCCAGTGTCTTTATTACGTGTTGTAGTGCTTGCTGGGGCCCTTATGGTGGACAAAATCAATGTGTTAAAGGTTTCCTTACAGAGCTAAATGAACTCTATTTATTTTAATAATATTGAATTGTTTATTAGTATACATTAGCTGGTCGACTATACATTAGCTCAATAAAAATATGAGCTTCCTCTACTTATGAAAGCTATTGAGACAATACCTGTTATTTTAAAACGGTTTTCATAACTAGTTACCTTAAGTATCTAATTGGGGTATATCAAGATGAAGTGACTTTGGATGGATGGATGGATGGATCTGACAGACTGAGGAGATCGTTCCTCCCCCACACTATGCGACTCTTCAATTCCACCCGGGGGGGTAAACGTTAAAATTATACAAAGTTATTGTCTGTCTGTATACCTACATTGTTATCGGCATTGTTATCACTCTTTAATTTAATATTGTTCTTTATCAGTATGCTGCTGCTGGAGTATGTGAATTTCCCCTTGGGATTAATAAAGTATCTATCTATCTATCTATCTGGATCTTTATTTAACCCCAGGGGGAAATCTGGCTTTTTACAGAACCTCTTTAAATACATAAATAGAAAAACGAATACACTATATTAGGAATATGGGCGGCACGGTGGCGCAGTGGTAGCGCTGCTGCCTTGCAGTAAGGAGACTAGGGTTCACTTCCCGGGTCCTCCCTGCATGGAGTTTGCATGTTCTCCCTGTGTCTGTGTGGGTTTCCTCCCACAGTCCAAAGACATGCAGGTTAGGTAGACTGGTAATTCTAAATTGGCCCTAGTGTGAGCTTGTTGTGTGGGTGTGTGTATGTGTGTGTGTCCAGCGGTGGGTTGGCGCCCTGCCCAGGATTGGTTCCTGCCTTGTGCCCTGTGTAGGCTGGGATTGGCTCCTGCAGACCCCCGTGACCCTGTGTTCAGATTCAGCGGGTTGGAAAATGGATGGATGGATATTAGGAATACTCAAATAATCCACTAAGGCTCTCCTGGATTATCACAAAATTTCAAAAGTGATGGTTAACACATCAGACCATTACACATTCTCTACACCACTACAGTAAAAACAAAAATTAATACTATTACATAAAATCACATTTCATTAAAAGACAATGATTTGCACTTTCCAGTGCAAATTCACAAAGCTGAGAAATGGCAACATCTAGCTGACACGGTAAATGCACAATTTCTTTTTTTTTTTCTTCAACTGTAAATTTTAGTTTTATTACAGGAATCCCCAGTGACTTCCCTTTTCATATATTTTAAAAATGTTCAGCTTTACACCTTCTCTATATCACTTTAAAGTGCAAAAGATAATTTTGTGTCTGCTGATTCTTCTCACTCCAGCACATGACTAACCGATGACAATCAGGTTTGACAAAAAAATGTCCTGCCACACCAATAAAAATAATACAGCAGCTTAGGGGAAGGTGGTGTTTTAGCTTTAAAATGAAGCTGAAAATAGAAAATCATAGATCAAAAGTGTCACTGGTTAGCATATGTATGAGTGAAAGCATGACCATGCCTATCCAGAGATGAGGCTTTGGCCTCTCATGATTCTGTACTGGACTATGTGAATTTCTGAAACTACTGAATGGAAGACTGGATAATGGCTGCTTTAAGGAATAGAAGACTTCCACACAATTTTCCATTTTAGTGCACCATCAGAGCAGACAGACAGAATACTGATGGCACTCATGCTAGTCAGTAGTTAACAGGCAATGGGATGCAAACTGTGCAAGGGAGCAGATTTGCTGCAATCTGTCAAACTGCCATCATAGTATACCCTGCTCAGAAATGAGAAGGCAGATTGCAAGAATGAAGAGAGAGAGAGAGAGAGAGAGAGAGAGAGAGAGAGAGAGAGAGAGAGAGAGAGAGAGAGATCTGCTGCTGAAGCTTCTTTATTAGATCAGTCACAAAACGCTGACCAATATCTTGAGCACTGACCCTGAGATAACCTTTAGCTTACCAAATGACTCCAAAAAATCTGGAAAGGATTTGGCAGTGCTGGAAGCAAATTGCTTCCAGTACTGCCAAATCCTTCCCAGATTTGGCAGGTTTGCATAGAAGACATTTTAAGTGTATAATCAGGGCAGTTGGCAAATGGCCTTACTAGATTTAAACTGACTTTTTGAGCTTAAAAGGCTGTATATTATTTTTCTTTTATACTATAGACCTGGCCTGTTCAGATATGTAAACAGGCTGGCAGTTTTAAAATTGTTATGGCAGGATTTTGTTTAGGTGCACATACATGAAGAGTGTTTAGAAAGCATCCTTTTGTTATGTTTGTTTAGTTTATTAGTTTGTTTCAACAGATTATGGACTTTAGAGCATAAAGGTCGTACTAACTGGTGAAAACATTTTGCTTAACCTAACAGATATTGAATAACCTATCATTTTTGATCCTTAATCATTTAAAAAAATATTAAATCTTTGAAATCTGCAGTTTGTTCAAAGTACAACCACCTTCATGTCTGCAATGCTCCAAATTCATACAATTTTGCTTTAATGGATGGGTGTTCATTAAGGAAAAACGAAATAAATTTAAACCCAGAATACATAGCATCACTTAAAAACATTGTTGCGAAAATATGAATATTTACCTTGTCTTACTGGTGTTACTTCGTTTGCAATTATCAACATATATAAAATTACATACAGATTATACACAGTTATCTTATTGCGTCAATTTGATGCTGATTGTTAGACACCATAAATGCCAAGCAGTCCTGGACAAACCTAATGACACGTTTTGTCCATCTCTGCCTTCTCATGGAGTAAGGAAAGGATAGAAACTACAAAGAAATGAATTTAAACAAAACCAAAGACTGACATAACTACGGTAAGCAGAAAAGCATATGCAGCAATTTCTGGGACATGAAGAAATCAAATCCTGCTTTGAGAAAAAATATTCAATTGATAAGAAACTCTACTGAAATACAGCATGATTATTATTTAAAAGTTTTCTTCAATGATACTGAATCATGATGTACTTGTACTATATTAGATAGATAGATAGATAGATAGATAGATAGATAGATAGATAGATAGATAGATAGATAGATAGATAGATAGATAGATAGATAGATAGATAGATAGATAGATAGATAGATAGATAGATAGATAGATAGATAGATAGATAGATAGATAGATAGAAAATTTAACTTATTACAGAAGCTCAATAAATACAAGTAACAACAACCCCCCTTAAACACACACAAGAATTACAAAAAGAAGAAAAATAACTTCTGGCTTTGCTTATAATGAAAGAATAGTGACAGTGAGGCATTATAAAGTAGGGCTGCTGTTCAATTAAAAAATGAGTCACACAATTAAGGTTATTAACTAACATTAATTGCAAATTAATTAAACTTTTATATATTTTCCTTCAAGCACATTATATTTTTTCTAGAAAGCAGAAATGACTTAGTGATTACTTCATAATACAAAGCAATTTTAATATTCACTTGACTTGGCATATTAAATTATTCCATATCTTTGGTTCATGCAAGTTGTTTCAAATATGATCTTAACTTGGGTGTCGCTTTTAAAGACAGCTGCTTATACTGTGTCAGACTGTCTTGTTTATACTGACCACGTGAAGCTTGTGCTCAGAGCGTAACACGAGTATCTAACCCGTTCAATTGCCACGTTGATATTTTACTAGTCAGCAGATGACAGATGTTTGGACAGTGTCACATATCTAACAATTTCACGGCAGAGGAAGCAAAACTCTTCTTATGGAAGAAGAGCTGTGCCTATTATTACTGTCTTTAAGAGAAAAAAAAGGAGAAGGTGGTGTGTCAGACCCATTGACCAAAAGCAGCTAAGACAATGCAAGTATAACATTCTCATAAACTGGTGACCTACATGTTGAACAGATGCACTTGCATGTGTCCCTTGTGCTTTGATGACCTGTTGCATCATAATCATTTACCATTCTGGCAACCGCAGAAATTGCCTCTCTTTGAAATTTACCATTTTGGATACACGGTGCCAGGTCTGGATAGCTGCACAGTTAGAAAAAATTCAGTGTGCAGCGCACAGCAAAAACGCAGCTCTCGTCTTTGCTTCTGATATCATTTTGCTGCACGCTCCTTGTGACCAGTGCAGACACTTCAGGTATTAACCAGGCTTATCACGTATGCACCCCCTAATGAGCAACATGTCTACAAAGCAAGCAAGAGAAACAACAGTGTTAGTTATAAAGCAACTGGGGCAGTGAGGGCAAGAATGGCAAAAGTTTCTTGTATCATCTCATTATTTACCACAATATAAATAAATTAATAATTAATACATACTTTGTTATGGATTAAAAAATACTAAAGTGGAAAGGACAAGGCAAATTGTTCCACTACTGATATAATACTAGTTGCAAGTAAAAGGAATCATACGTACAAGCACCATTATGACAAAAATAAATGAAAAAAAAAAATGTTCAACTACAGGAATTTTTTCAGTGGATTAAACATGGAGGATATCCAGTGCTTCCGGAGAGTATTCACAGCGCATCACTTTTTCCACATTTTGTTATGTTACAGCCTTATTCCAAAATGGATTAAATTCATTTTCTTCCTCAGAATTCTACACACAACACCCCATAATGACAACGTGAAAAAAGTTTACTTGAGGTTTTTGCAAATTTATTAAAAATAAAAAAAACTGAGAAATCACAGTTACCTTTGGAAGCCACAGACATATACTCCATTTCAAACAGATCTTGCCTTATGAAGTCACAGAGAGGTCCCAA
Organism: Erpetoichthys calabaricus; assembly: GCF_900747795.2. Taxonomy (NCBI): domain Eukaryota; kingdom Metazoa; phylum Chordata; class Cladistia; order Polypteriformes; family Polypteridae; genus Erpetoichthys; species Erpetoichthys calabaricus. The sequence goes on from NC_041405.2 coordinate 32,469,671, forward strand.
GAGGAATCGTATAAAAATTAGATGCCTACCATTAACTGATATGTACTCTAGGCTCCTAACAGGTATACTGGCAGTTGGGAAAATGCTCCTTACTAATAGCCAAAGCACTACAGAGTGTAAACATGCTATTTCAGGCCTAAACCTCATCTTTACTAATACGAGGAACCACTTAATGGTCCAACCGTGACAAATTTTAATGTAGCTGTATACATAGATCCCTGGCTGTGATCAACTAAAGGTGTATAACACTGTAAAGTTCATTTTGTTCCTCAGAATAACCCTAAAGATCAAGCTGATGATATTTTTGACAGAGAAAACTAACTGGTAGGGTCTAAATTAAGTCTGAAAACAAAATTTGAGAATACAATATTATTGCAGTATTTCAGATAATTTTTCATAATATATTTTTGCATACATTGGAAAAAGACAATCCATCAACATGACATAATCCTATAAAAATCATTTATTAAGTAAAATATTCTCCTCCAGGATACTAATTGTGTTTATACCAAGTGTTACAACAAAACATTATAAATACACATTGCTGAAAGAAGGTGCAAGTAACCCTCCACTTCTTTAGTAAAGATGGGCTACCAGAAAATGTACGTGGACTACCAGGTTTGCAATGGTGGTAGACCAGCACACTACCATATGCACTAACAATTCGTTCATCTCTGTATGACATTATTGATATTCTTACAATTTAATCAGCCAATTGCTGAAGCATGCCTGTTTATTTAAAATGGATATTCTATTTTTATTAATAACAGATAATAAAAAAGCATGTTCACAAAGGCTAGTAGTAGGCAGGGATGCTAAATATTTTCTAGCAAAATATTTTCCTAGACTGGGAATTTGTCCACTCGTAGCCACCACCACTGTCATACAAGTCAGTATTAATTTGTTGCTCAAGGCTGTTGTTGTATCTCTCAACGACAGTTTTCAAAAAGAAGAAGAGAGGCAACAGTGGCCAGGGCCACAGAACAAGTTTTTGGTAAGGGGTGCAGCTGACTACAAAGACTAACCTGGTTATCTAGAGCAGGGGTGCAGGGTTGCTGGGGCATATCCCAACAATCATTGGCAGCAAGGCAGGAATAACACTTGGACAGGGTGCTAGTTCATCGCAGGGTGAATAAACACATAAACAGGCTCTAAGGCCAATTTAGCAACATCAGTTAACCTAACCTGTATTGGGACTGTGAGAGGAAACCAGTGCAAACACCATGAAGGGAACACTCAGGACACAAACCCTGTTACTGACTACAAGTCAGCAATGTTATCACTATGCCACACTGTATAGGTATATTTAATAAGAAAAAAATTTCTGGCTCCTACACTAACGGTCAAAAGTTTTAGAACACCTCAGTTTTTCCAGTTTTTATTCAAATTTCCCAATATACCCAGCATCTCTCCTCTGCACATGTCCAAACCAACACAATCTCACCTCTCTAACTTTGTCTCTAAACCATCCAACTTTAGGTGACCCTCTAATGTACTCGTTCCTACTCTTGTCCATTCTTGTCACACCCAATGCAAATGTTAACATCTTTAAGTCTGCTACCTCCAGCTCTGTCTCCTGTCTTTTTCTCAGTGCCGCTGTACCCAACCCATATAATATCGCTAGTCTCACTACTGCCTTGTAGACCTTCCCTTTCACTCTTGGTGCTACTTGCCTGTCACACATCACTCCTGACACTCTTTTCCACCCACTCTACCCTGCCTGCACTCTCTCTTCACCTCTCTTCCACATTCCCCGTTACTCTGTGCTGTTGATCCCAAGTATTTAAAATCATCCAACTTCACCAACTCTACTTCGTGCATCCTCACCATTCCACTGACCTCCCAATCATTCACACACATAGATTCTGTATTAATAATAATAAATAATAATTCATTACATTTATATACTTCATTCCTCTCCTCGCTAGGGCATATCTCCTTGACCTGCTCCCTATTCTTGCTACAGATTATAATGTCATCAACAAATATCATATCTGTCAACCTGTCCATTGCCATTGCAAATAAGAAAGGGCTCAGAGCCGATCCCTGATGTAATCCCACCTCTACCTTGAATGTACCTGTAACTCCTACCGCAGACCTCTCCACTGTCACACTTCCCTTGTACATACCCTATACCATTCTTACTTATACATACTTCTCTGCCACTCCCGACTTCCTCATACAATACAAGAACTACTCTCTAGGTAACCTGTTATAAGAATTCTCCAGGTCCACAAAGACACAATATAACTCATTTTTTCCTTCTGAAATGTAAAAGATCGACAATAAAAGTCACATACCTTTCTGATCTCCACTTCCATTACTTTCAAGAATAAAAGTGACCTCTGAAAACTTTCACCTCAAACCCTTCAGTAGCTACCCCTCTGCAATCCTGATCATTATTCAGGCATTAACAAAAAATTATTGGTACTGCAGACACCAAGCATTTTTCCACAACTAACTTTCTCCATTAAAACGAGGTGTACAAATGCAGACTAAAGCTTTTCTCATCTGGTACTTTTCCTAAATGTCTGTCACAATAATCATCCCCTTTACACTTACTAGTCATTCCCTGAGCTGCTGAAATTTTGTTCTGTTTTCAGTTCTTCCCGTAAACATAATTTGTGTACATAAATACAGCCTAAAAGAAATATTCAGAATGCTCTGAATCTAAATATCATTCTGGAACTGGAAACAACATCTGGGAGGAATTGCGAGGCAAAAATGATAAAAAAAAAAAACAAAAAAACAAAAAATAACACATTATATCCTAGCGCTTAATGCTAATGGTCATAGTATTGCATATAATAATACACACATCGGGGTACCCTCGGTCTCTCTTGATAATGCTAGTCATGTGCTGAAGAAAAGTGTTAGGATTTATGTTCTGCTATCAGATGTCTATTCATCAGTTTTCTACTAATCTGGATGAGGATTGCAGGAAGAAAGTGCCTATTCCACCAATAACGAGCACAAGGCAACAACCAGCCCTGTATGGCAGAGGTCCCCAACCCCCAGTCCACGGCCCACTACCGGGCCGCAGCCGTCTGACAGCCGGGCCGCGAGAGAACTGCCAGCAACGGAGACTCACTCAGACTTTTCAGAACGCTAGGCGGGCGGGGCTTTGCAGCGGCGCAGAGAGAGGAGAGAGGCCGAGGTGAGAGAGTATTACAACAAAGTATTTTTATGCTCCCGACAGTTTCCCCATATGACACGAGTCTATAGAAATCGCGTTACTACGAAGTACATTCAGCAGATGCTTTCATTACAACGAAGTGACCTTGAAATGCTTGAACAATCATCCACAGAGCAGTTAGATCTGTGGTCGCAGCTCAGTTGTGCACGTTTGCACAACGATCCCCAAACAGAAACATTGTAAAAAAAAGTCTCTTTCTTCGAACTTTCCTCGTACTGTTTTTTTTTTTGCTGTTTTTGTTTTCTGTGGTTTTCAGTGATACCTTTTGCTTATTGCTTGTCAACATTTGAAAAACATCCATTGGAATTTAACTCATTGTCACCCTCCTATAGAAACGGCAGACACGAAAAAAAGATAGCAGTGTTAATGTTTGTGATGTGCAATCTGTTGGAATGGCAAATGAATGAAAAAAAGAAAAAAATCTCGGGTTGCAAACATATGCGAACTGCTTAATATCTTAATAATAATACAAATGTTATGTAAATTGTGTATAAAACTAGCCCCCCCCCGATCGGTCCGTGGAAACTGCTGTATGGGACATCAGTTCACTTTATAATTAGGTATAGTATAAAGTAGTGCTGGGCTGTATACTGGTTCATACTGAAAACCGTTTTTTATTTTTGTTACTATATGGATTTTTCTTATACCGCAACACCGGTTTAAATTGCCTAAACAACGTTTGGAACGTGGCGCAGCGGGAAATTGTTTAAGGGAGACCTTTTTCACTGCTACACCGCTAAACACATGCAACTGAGTACATGCATTAGTGAAGGTGTTGCGCGTGGGCTCTTTATCACTGCTACACCGCTAAATACGTGCAATGGAGTACATGCGGTAGTGGATGTATTGCGCGGTGAAAATGGACAGAGAACATTTCGAAACTGAAGCTGTAGCAGAGGATAAAGTTGAACATGATGACACAGAAGAACTTTTGCTGGAGAAAGGAGCTGTGTCTGTTGTCTGGAGATACTTTGGATTTAAAAGGTTGGATGTGGACCATTATGTTCAAATGTGTGAATGCTGTTTCTATACTACTGGATAATACTGCAAGCCAAGTTGTACTTGTTTTATTTTTTTCAATACTGTGTAATGTACCTGGGTACTGCTTAATAGTGTGACAACATGTTGACTTTATTCTCGACATTTCTACTTTATTCTCGCTAGTTTTAATTTCAAAAAGACGTTTATCGTGTGGTGATTGGTTATGTGGAGAAAAAAAAGGAGGGATAGGAACTGGGGGTTTGGTACGTTAGACAGATAGCACACATGCAATAAAGAAAGCCTGCTCAGAAGAACATCCATTGAATTCTGTGTTTGTGTCTCCGAAACACCAGATCACAAACCCAACATTTACACAATATTTAAGTTAAACCTGTTCGATATCCATTCATACATCCAGTTTTTTAGAGCCTCGTCACAACTGCCATAAAGTTCTCTACACTGAATGTAGACCTGGGGACCCCTTACTGCAAAGGAGCAGCACTACCGCCACAGTACTGTGCATGTTTAATACCTGCTTTAATGCATTCCATCCTGAAAATGATATCAAGTATTTATCTTAGCATTCTAAATGTCCAGAGAGCAGGAATATCATGAAGTGAATGTATTCTGTGCGGCGATCGCTGCTTGCGCCTCCTCTTAGTGCGGAGGAAGTCAGTTTAAGAAGCGTGTACAGCGATTAACAACTGGGTCGGGGAACACTTAACACAAAGCATTTAATGTGCTACATTAACTTATGATGGGGTTTGAGAAAATCTAGTAAATTAAACATTGATTTTAGGATGAAGTTTAGTTTACAACATTCTACTTTAATTACAAAATAAACTATGAGAATAAAGTGGAAAAGTCGAGAATAAAGTCAACATGTCGACTTTATTCTCGACATATAGTTTGCTTTTTTTTCTTCCATGTCCGTATTTTTATTTTCTTCACCGTGGCCCTAATACGCTTCCGTAGGGCTATACCACAAATAGCATTATAAATGCAAGTTGCAGTTTTATTATTTATGTATATAGCTTAGCTTGAAGCAAGTTCCATATTAATGCAGTTTGCCTTAATGATTGTTCAGTTGGTAAAGATGCTATCACCAAGTTGCACTTGTTTTATTTTATTTTATTTTTATTTGGTGAATACTGTACTGTGTAATGCACCTGGTCTTGAAGTAATAGTACTATTAGTGGAAGTTGCACTATTATTTATTTTATTATTATTATTTATTAGTTTAAATATTATGCAGTTTAATGATGGTTAAGTTGTTTAAAAAGTCACTTTAACGTGTCAGTGGACAGAGATTGTTAACATTAACAAAGTGTAATTTGTTTACAAAAAATATTTACTATTTATTCCTTTTCTAAGACATGTTCAGTACAATACAACTTTTGATAAGCACCTCTGGATATTTCACTGAGTCTAAATGCCTCTTTGGATGGCTGAAAATATGGTGTCAAAATTTTAGTTTAAGTTGTTTGCAAAATTTGTTCAATAAAAAGGTTCTATATTTTGACTGCATCTGTCATGCAATGTGATTCCTTCTCTTCATTAGTGCCACCCCCTTGACAACTATCACTTTATGGGGCTATGAAAACCTGTATTAATATTTGTGTGCACATTAAAAAGTTTTTTTTGGTACAACTGCAGTGGAAAATGTGGCTAACATCCATTCATGCATGGAAAAAAAAATACCGGTATAATTTTAAAAAATACCTATATACAGAATTTTGGTCATGCTGCCCAACTCTAGTATAAAGCCAAATTCTTGCAAGTAGCATACATTTTGAAGCTTTGGTGTATATATAACCAGGTTCTGTTTGTTTGGGTGACGCTCCCCAGTGAATTCCCAGGAGACAAACTTGGATTTTCACCCAACACAGGATGTGGGAAGCAATCCTCTTTGTCAGCAGAACCAATAGCAAACTCTTTTTGGCTCAACTGACAATGACATCTAAATGCAAAGATGTGTCTCTCCTTAACAGCAGATTGTTACCAACTGAGACCCATCACATTAGCACAATCTTAACAAAGGATCAACAGACAAAACACCATGTCTGCAACCAGCTAAAGATATCAAGATAATCAAAGGTTTATTAGAAGGTACCAACACTATTGCAGTATTCAATACTTATTTAATACCCCAGCATAAACAGAAATCCCATTCAAATATTGTTAATTTTTCTGTAATAGAATTTAAAATATGTAAAAACTATAAAGTACAGTCTACCCTGAACATTTGAGCATTTAACTTTTGCAGCTTAAAGTATTTGTGCAATTTTTTACGTAATTTCTTTTTTTTTTACCAGCCCCCCCAATCACTGGGCTCATGGCTATACACAGTTAAGAAAAAAATAAGACTTGAATTTTGCAAGTCTGAGGGACGGTTAGTAACCTACTAGATGCTTCACCTGTCTTGTTCACCCCACCGTTGCAGAACAAAGAGTTCTCTATGCATTTATTGTGTATGTTCATTGTTTTGCTTAAATTATCAAGTTTTGTGTGACAATTATCCCTCCAAAGTATAGTGCAAGTCGTTCAGGCGCTAAGCCCAAGCATGAAAAGTCAGTGATGCGGCTTAGTGGGAAAATAAAGGTTCTTGATAAACATCATGTTGCAATGTCAGCTGAAAGTTTAATATTAATGAATCGACTAGCAGGCTAGAGTTTTAAAGGCTGAAGGTCCCATTATCGATCACAGCCTCAAGGTTAAATATCAAACTGCATCTGCTATGCTCAATACTCTAAGATCTTTAAGAACCTCAAGTGGCGCACAAAGCAGATATCGCTGACATATGATGTCAAGCCTGTTCATTCTTCATGATCTCCAACGCCACCCATGAAAGACAGAATGTTGCAGGTGATGCTGAGATCTCGCCAATCTTGGCATCTTCTGACAGCAATAACTAAAGGTTTTTTTTTTTTTTTGAGATGTTAGCACAAAAAAAAAAAATCACAATCTACTGAATGACTAGGAAGAAAAAATGTTTTTTGCATTACTGATTTACCAATTATGTGTACTGCATTTTATGGGTTAACTCATGGTTACTGTGTTATGAAAAGAGCAAATTATCAAAAATAGTGCTATATTATAAAGAATCATATGTAGAAAAGTACATTTTGGACAATCTTTAGCGAACAGTTTTTAGTGATCATGGGAACCTAACAACCTATTTCCATAGGTTTAATATTTTAACATTAGTGTTTTCGCCTTTCGTGTCATTTCCTAGGAACGCAACGCCTGCAAATGTTGAGGACTGACTACATATAAATTCTAACAATAACAACAGCTGTAAAATAGTGGTATATCTATCAAGTAGATATCCAGCCATCATTTAAGTAAACTTGTATTAGCATTCATAAATATCAAAATAATTTTAATTTTAATGTGTGATAGACTTCAGAATTCCCTCCATGTAACAAGTGAAGGGAACTTATAATCTTGGGAGGGAATTTCAGCACAGGGTTCGCAAATAAAAAGATCATGCTCACAACATGCAAAATGCAGTATTATTTGCTAAAATATTGTTAAATAAACCAATTCCAGAAAATAAAAGTAGAAGGCTCCTTCACAAGTAGTTGAAGACAGAACTCTTGATCAGTGAATGAGAGGAGAGGTTTGAGAAGGTTATGATATTGTATCATTAACACTTATTTAATCAATTAAGACAATGGCAAGATTGGATCTCAAAATCTAAAGTGTTGTTTCTAATTTGATACTTAATATTTTATAAAATTACTTCACTATGTATTTCTGATTGGAAGATTAGCCATATTTAGAGGTATATGGCAGATTAAATTTATTAAGTCAGTGTTGTCAACAATTACAAATGTTAGTTTTTATTGTTTTCAGGCATTTCTTCAGTGACCAATGCCATTTACAGCTTTTGTTGCTGCAATGGCAGGTACTATTATGACATATTGCACGTGCATGATGTCACGGCAGTCATCTTTCAAAGACTAGGACCCATGTCTGTACTTTGCTTTTTCAAAGAAATAAATACTAATCAGCACAAAAACTAAACAATTTTCTTTTTTTTTGTAATTTTCTTTTGGGTTCTGAACTTCCACCTACTTTTAGTCTTAAGCAAATGCTACTTGCCCCTTCAGCTGATTTCTAAGCTAGTCTGTTTGACTACACTTTCGGATTGCCCCTTTAAAATCTCATACTGCATCATGTCAAAAAGCTTAATATATAGCCATTTTTACACAAAAATAAACAGTTATATTTTATTACTCATTCCATCAATAACTAAAACATAACAATTATTTTAGGTATTTAACAAAGTAAACAAACAAACAACCTTAATTCTAAATAGCCCCTAAATAGCCATATTTAGCTGCTTTCGAGTAAGGAGTTCAGTTGTTCGCGTATATTTTTTTTTTTAGTGTTAAAGCATAGGCAGGTTGATTCACTTGCTCAGAGCCTCACAGTGATTCAAAGGCCTATGCTGAATCAGCAGCCTTGGGGTTTAAAGTCCTGTGCCTTAGCCATTACACCACAGTGCCAGGCCATGAAAATCATTATTGGTCGATTGTTTTTAACAAAAGAAAAAAGAAAAAAAAAAAAACAATGGCATATAACTGACTAAAAAAATAAACTAGATTTAAATACAAGTAAGAGCACATTGCCACACTCGTGGAATATGTAAAGATACCATGTGTACACATTTGGATTTTAAAATTAAATATGTGTGCTGTTTTCTTCAAGATTTGAAAAAGGCACTTGATTAAACATTACAGAAAAAAAGCATAGCCAATAAATGTATTTATTACTTTAAAAGTTGATAAAAATTTTAAGTAAAAATTACTTGGTATATATCTGTTAAGAGTCTCTCTCTCTATATCTATATATTTTATATATATATGGTCCTGTTTAATGCTAAAAACAAGAAATCGACAGCCGAAACACGAAACGCAGTTTATAGTATTCCATGCAATTCTTGCTCAGCTGTATACATAGGAGAAAGTCAAAAAAAATCTCAACACGTGTACAGGAACATCGCAACGCTGTCAGAAGAAAGGACGCACTATCTTTGATATATGCACATACTAAATCGACAGGACACACATTCAACTGGGACAACGTAAAAGTAAAATTTAAGGCCAGTACAAAAAGCGCCAGAGAGTTGGCCGAGTCTTGGCTATCAGATGAAAACGCCATCAACAGACACTTGGACATAAACCCAGCATATGCCAACTTAAGAAGGACATATGCACATTAATTAAACTATACAACCCCCCCCCCCCTTGATCATACTGACTTAGTCACCTCCACCCACCCCCCCACATACTGAATGTGTTGCTATATATTGCCTTTGATTCTTGTAAGTCTAAGCATTATCCTCTGATGAAGACCCCTGATAGGGGTTGAAAGCTCAGGAATAAAACTATTTTATGATACGTGATTCATTTTTTCTCCCTTTGTGGATCTCCAACTACAAATATATATATATATATATATATATATATATATATATATATATATATATATATTGTGGTGGATGGCTCTGGCTCTTGTATGTAGTACTTTATGTTCAAAAAGAATAAGGAGAACCAGTGAGCTCAGATAGTTAAACAGCGCTTCAGATACACCCAGTGGCACTATAGCTGAGGTCTTCTGCCTTAAGAAATTAAGAGCAAAGGAAGGTACACAGCTAGTAAAAATATTACAACATCAAACCCTATTAATTAATTGCAGGACAAAAGGGAGTTAGAGCCTACCCCGGTAGCATTAAGAGAAAGGGAGCAACCAACCAAGGATGGGACCCTAGTCCATCACAGTGCCAATAATCAGTTGACCCCATGTGGATAGGCGAGCAGATATGTGTGTCTTTTTAATGCTACAAGTGGAAACTCTATTTTCACATAAGATTACATTTTGTTATCACCTACACTATTTCTCAGCCAAACATGGTCTGCCTAGGAAGCAGATCTGCAAGTTTAAAATATCTGATGATGGATGATACCTCTGAGGAAGATCACTAGCTGCTACATTATTTTCATGATAGATTAATACAAAAAAGCAATCTGATATTAATTCACTTGCAAGAAGTCTTCTATCACCTTCGATTAATTCATGTGTAAACGTTTATGCCACAACAAATTAAATTCATGGTATTATCATTTTTCCTCTGAATCACAACTAATAAATATCATAGTGAACATCACAATAAACACTAATCTGCAAACATCAATTGCTTACAAACTTAAAGAAAACAGACTTTGCCCATATAAAAGGCATCACCACACTTAAAAGACATTAAGAAGTCAGATATGATTTGATAAACTTCCTATACATTTTCAAAAAAGCAGTTACAAGGCTGCAGTGCTGCCTTTACTAACTTAATAATTGGTTTGTATAAAAGTACAAGAATCTTTTAGTTCAAATGTGAAGGATGATTAAAACAAACACAAAAACACTACACTGTCATGACTTATTGCAAAATGTGATGCACCTTTGGTGCCATAAGAGGAGTGTAGCTATTCTGTTAACAATGCAGCACAACATCATGTAAATAATCTATGTATAGTATATTACATTTTCAAAATGGACAAATTCTATTTTCTGAATTAATTTTGTTTAGCATTTACTGCAAGTCTGTACTGCACAGACAAATACAAGTTTCCCAGTTAAATAACATTTTATTCCAGAACATTTGAAGGGTAAGCGTAGAGTTTTCAATCATAATTGTTAATTTTCATAGGTAATATCTCTGCAATCAATATTGACTACTAGGTGGACACAGCCTGATGGTTCACAGTTAGGCCAGGTTTACACTTCATGCAATGTGACGTGTGAGCCTGTGGGTCACTACCGCTATACAAGCAGTGTACTGTTTATACTTGCACGCAAACTTTATGTAAATCTGGAGGATTCCACCAGGTGGCAGAGATATTATCACTACACAGATATCGCTGTGTTGTGAATTGCCGGAAACACCCATTAAATTCCCAGGACACCTTGCCACAATATCTCTGAAAAGGATGGATGTTTCCTGATTACATCCATCAATCCGGGGACGTGCCCATTCCAGCAGGCAACAGGTGCAAAGCATAAATGATGCCAGGATGGGGCATCAGCTCATCGCAAGGTGGATACAAGCACACACATAAGTTAGCATTATTTTAGCATCACCAAATCCCCAAACCCACATGTCCCTGGAAGGAAACTGGAGCACACTTTGGAAACCCACCAGGAAAACATGCAAACTCCAGGCTGGGAATACCAGAGACGTGACTACTGCGAGGCCACCGCTCCGCTACCATGTCACCTCAACATGTGTAATTATTAACAGTATTAATTATTTAAATCAAGTTAACGATTTACTGAAAAATATGACATACATGTTTCAACACATTTCATCATTAAAGTGATATCAAGTATAAACGTAAGGATTCTAAATGTGCAGAGAGCTAGAATATCATAATTTTAATGTGTTCTGTGGGAATTGTTGCCTGCTGCTGCTGTCAGTTCAGGAGGAAGCCCCACATTTTCCAATTTAATCATAAAATAGACCTTTTTTTCTCCCTGTGTCCCTAATTTTTTTCCTCTGTGGCTAAACTACATTCTGATGCTGTTGTGAAGGTGCAAAAAAAAGACGTCGGAGAAGGTGGTATGTGAAATCTTTAAAACGTATCGCATAATTACCATGGGGAATATACGCTTATATTGCCTACACAAGAAAAGCACCACAAAAACATTATCAAACACTGAAGCACGCACATTGATCCTGCAGGATCTGCAAAGCAGGTTACTGTCACATATTGATAGTAAACACAGACTCTGATGTCACGTTCTAACTTGAACACACTAAGCCACCCCCCTAATTTTTTGCTGGTACTGCAACCTACGCACCCTTTGCATTAATTTCTAAGGACATATTCAGAGTACGTGTCTAATGAACGCTGGGAATGCGTGGCAGCCCTGATTTGTGCTCCTATGCGTTCTGTGTGTGAAATATAAACAGGCCCTTAAAGACAGCATATTGCACAAAAGTGTTCAGTCAGCATTTGAGAGTCACTGGAAAAATTTATTAACAAAGAGCAAATAACAAAAGAAATGAAGCACAAAAATACAAACTAACAAAGGTAAGGACCTAATAAGATACATCAGCAAAGCACAATAGTTAAATCTGGGATAACTTTAAATTACCAGGAGCCACAATAGCTTTTAAAGCAAAAACTTTCAAGAGTAGATAACCAAGATATGAAAAACTATAATATTAAATCCAAATAACTAATAAAAGATGAATAATTAATTCAAAGGAGTCACTATTACTTTAGTCAAACCCAAGCAAAATCAAAATATTCAAAATAAACTATAGACATTTTATTACTAAGGATCACACTCAAAGAGCAGAGGGGCAAAGACAATGGCACAGCAAGAAGCTGAGGCAAACTGGGTTCTTTTCTAGTTTCATCACGTGATTGAAACCCTAATAAAATCAAAAAGATCAAATAAGGGAAAAAAATGGAGTAAGGGACAAGGCACAAGCAAGAACCAGTAAAGGTGTACTGCCAGTGAACTGAACAGTAGTAAAAATAGTGAACGCACAGGTCCAGGAAATTAATTCTTGGCACATAACAGAAAAAGAGTGCGAACTGAAAATAAATATGACCAAGATGCCAAAGTCAAAACAGCAAACATCAAAAATTACAGCAAGGATTAAAGACCAAAAAACACTAGAAAGACACACATAAAAATAATTTGTTGTTTAAGTTATACAATTCACTCATAATGAGTGGTGTGTTGCAATGCTATTTAAATTGTCACATAAGTGACATCAGACATCATGACAGCAACCAAAAGATGCATCACGACAACACAGCTCACCAAACGGCAGCACCTAATGACTAGTGTTGGATCGGTACTAAAATTTGATTTTAGTATCAATGCTGGCTTTTAAAGCTAAGAACTAGTACCAAAATGATACTGAAGCAACGTAACTGGTTACTTCCTATAACCCCATCCTACCACCACCACTGCACAGACCCGCTAATCTGCTCGGTGCACAACACAAATGTTTGTTGCTACAAGCTATGGTTTCCCTTTGAATTATCCAGTGTGACGAAATTTGTTGTCCCCTGCAGAGTCTGCAGCATTTGAAAGAGAGGAAGGGGGAGGCTATGGTGGTTTGTCCACCAGGGAGTCTAAAGTGCACTGAAGGGGAGGGGCTGATTTAGGAGATTTGTCCCCTTAAAAACTTATTTTTTAAATGAAAATGATTTCCATCCAGATAGGAGTTTTCACATTTTTTTTTTAAAAGGATCCCTATTCATACTGAAAACATGCACTGGACATGCATGCACTGGCAGCAAACTCTGCAAAGAGAATGCACAGTGAAAATTAGCCCAGTGAAAATCAGATTAATGGGGGCTTTATGTGCTTTACAAATTATCAGTTCACAGGACTCTGAAAGTGCGTTCAGTGCATAGAGAAAAAGAAATAAATTCTTTAAAGAGCCACAGCAAATTGCCCCTGTGTCACATTAATGGACAGATTACAGCTGAAAGTAACAGTCTTAAGTTCAAGCGGGAGTCTTCTTGTCATTAAATAAAAATACCACAAATGTTAAAGTGACACTTTTAGAAAGAAAAAAAAAAAGTGCTCAGGTCTATGTTCATTTGAAATGGGATTAATTATAAGCAGTCCACAGTATCTTGTACCAAACAACAATTGTTAAAACTAACTTTGTAGGAAAGCATACATACTAATAAATAAATACGTGAGTGCGTCTATATCTTTGCTTTACTGCACTGTGCTTTTGTGTCCCTCTCAGTCCTGTAATATTGTGAGCTCAGCTGCATTCTACACCCATCCACTTCATTAAGCGCCCTGTTATTAATTTTGCTGCGGAATGCACTCCTCCTTACTGAACAGATTAAGTTTAAGTAATAAATGTTGATTAGAGGCTGTCAACTCAGTTATTTACATTCTGATTTTCATAGGGCTTTGACTTTCTCACTACAACAGTAACACTGCAGGCCATAGGATTTATCACCCAACTGTAATGACCGGTAAATTATTTGCCTTTGATGCATGTATACAGCATTCAAACTACAAAATGCAATTTAGATGCATACAGTTAAACAGCACAACAAGTGCCATGGAAAGCAGTTACTATATTTTTTGCTCCATAAGACGTACTTTTTTTCCCCCAAAAGAAGGGTTGAAATGTCTGTGCGTCTTATGGAGCGAATATTGCGTCACAGACCGTGATGTGTATTACCTGACAAAAGTCGATATCCAGGGGTAGAGGGCGACATTCAGACTTCACAAGACAGCATGGCTTGCTGTTGGACTTGACAGATTACCAGCCGCTGGACTAGTTCAGGCTGTTCTTTCCTGAAGCTGCCAAGTATGCATAACAATTTTTTGAATCGCAGGCTGCGCTTGCACCGCATTCTCGTTTTTCAAAGTGGAAACCCACAACAAAAGATGAGATGGAGGGCTTTGTGGCATTACAAATATAGATGGGACTAGACTGGCGATATAACTTCAGGCAGCATTGGTGCAAACTTGCTTTGTCCAGGTTATGCCGCGTGATAGGTATGTGCTTCTGCAAAGTGATTGTGAGCAACTTAGCTTCATAAATTCTGACACTAGCGATGAGGAGTTCTTGGGGTTTCCAGAAAACCAGAAGAGTGCTTGAACCTTAAAGTCTCTCCTCATTTGTTAATGACAGTGATGATGGTTCTTAATACCGTTGTTGACTTTACATAGCTGAAATATTATTCTGCTATATTTTATTAAATATACTAGTATACATTTGGTTCAGAATATTTTTTTTCTTGTTTTCCTCCTCTAAACCTAGGTGCGTCTAATGGTCAGGTGCATCTTAAGGAGCGTAAAATACGGTAATTCTTTTTTACCTGCTATATTTGTCAATCTAGCGCCAAAATCTCTTTGTGATGCGACAACGGTGTTAGAACATTATAACATCACAACATTTGAAGAAAAAAAAATGGCACTGTTTCACAAACAGATGCAGTAAAAAGTACAATAAATAGCAGCAGGCACATCACTCAGCATTGAATTCACACCTGGATTAACTTTGTGATTTTACTACACAATCATGTAGTGACCCATAATTTAACAAACACTGCTTTAGTGCGTCAAAACTGCCAAAGAGGGGTTTGTCCCCCATGGAGTCTACAGCGTGTCAGAGAGCAGAAGAACAAAGAACTGAGTACAAGTTTAAAATATTACGTTTTTCTATACTTTTTTAGCACTGGTATACAACAGACAAAATAAAAATGCCATAGCAGGATGAAAATAACACAAAATAATTAAACTTTTCCCCAGGAGAGAGAAAAATTAATAAACCCCACCAGTTACACTCTAAATGACAATAAATTAATATTGTCATTCACAGAGTTCAGAAAAGGACACTGTAAATGATGAAAATAATAATATCCCATGTCACAACAAAAGGTTATGCATTTGGTACATTTTGATATAGAAAATCAAATTTTTTGGTTTTAGTATGAAGAAGTTGTCATCTATCACATGATTGGTTAGGAGTGGCACAGCCATTGACCAGTGAAATGGTAATCTTTTGAGCACTGCTCAGTAATCAATAGCTACTAAACTGCTTTGTTAAACCTTTCAGCTGTCTCTGCTCACTAAATAAAGCAGCCCTCCATAGAGCAAATGCAGAGCACCACCTTGCATCTCCTGTGGGATCCACCTGCTTTTGCTTCAGCTTATGTGCTGTTCATTCTGCCAAACCACATCTAACACTAACAACTGTGATCAGGTCTGAGGAGCCTCTCAAAGGAAGAACAGCAGGGCAGGGTATAGCTGCTAGCTGCAACAAGAAGAAAATACTTTAAACCAAAATCTAACTTTGTTACAAATTTAATAACTATGAAAAATACACAAGAAAAGAACTCCACAAAATGAACCAGTAAACTAAGGCTGAAGCCAGGATCCTTTTTCACTGTGTCATGATGAACAGATACTGCAGCATTACAATATCACATATGATAAAGTCCTAAAATGTATGATGATTACTTTGTCAATTAAATGTACAAAATTTGACCTCTCTCCGCTCTTCCATTGTCCAAAGCAGTTTATATTTCTAGATAACAATCTTTAACAACTACTTTGTGCCTCCAAGTTTATAATACTGGCCAGAAGAAGGTCACAAGCTCATAGTTGTCTCTTTATTGATTCTATTGGCTAACTTTGCCAGCAGTTTTAATCTTCAACACATCATTCTAATTAAGGATGCACCAAAATAAAAATTCTTGGCCATGGATGAAATTCAGAAAACATTTGTCTAAATTCCGAATGTTGAATACCTTTTATCAATTTTTTTTGCACATTTGTTTTTGTGTCATTGCCAAAGGCCTAAAATTAAATCAGTTTCACTTTTGACGGATGCTTTTCAATGAAATATAATTATAAAACTGCAAGCTGCTGAATTGTTGTAGTATTGAAGTCAGTCTTTTCAAAGAGGACATATTTTGAAGAGGAAAAAAAAACACAACTGAAAATTGATACATAAAATAGATAAATAAAACGGTAACAAAACATGAGCAGAATTAGTCGGGGTGGTTTATCTATTTCTTGACAGGGAAGTTGTACGAATCCAATTTGTTTAGTAAACTTAGCAAAGAACATTGCTTTGCATTCTGATTAAGTTAGTCCCTGCATGACCCCTTCTCCTTCTCCCTTCCTTTGTCCTTGTGTTTTTGCTTTCATAAAAGCATTGCAGTTTCTTGCGTCACTACTACCCTTTCCTCATTGCAAACTAGTTTAATTCTCCAAAGATTATGATGTGAGATCACACACTATTTGAAGCCATCGTCTATAGCCAAAAGTTCAGTACATCCCTGTGACGATGCAGGTTCGGCTCCATGCTCCCATCTTCTGTTAGGGAGCCCTTGAACCTAACACTGTCAGTAATGTCACCGATGAGCTAGACAGTGAGGCAATAACAATTGAGCAAGGGGATGGTTTAAAAGTGCTAAGTGCTTTTATTAAAAGATAAATCAAATGTTCAAACAAAGTGCAGTAGTACAATGTTCAATAAATAAATAATCCTTAAAATGAAACATGTGGAGGTTAAAATACACAAAACAACAATCCCTTAAAACGAGGTTAAAACGTTCAACAGGAAGCAGTCTTTAAAAACAAATGACAAACCCGGTGCTCCTTGGTTACCCTGGCGGCTCCCCTGCTACTCCCATCTGGGCTGCTCAACACGAGAGACGCTCTTATCGCAGCTGACCTTCCATCTCCTTCTGCTACTGCTACTGTCAGTTGCCTTTCCAATCCTTGGCTCCGGTCGGCTCCCCCTGACAGTGACCTGGGAAATCCCACCAACGGCCAAGGCTCTCACGTGGAGGATGCCACATTCCCAAGTCCTGATTCCCGCGGTCAACCGTGGAGAATCATCCACCTTCCAGTCACTCCCGTCCTTCATAAAACTCTGCGGGAGCAACAACTAACACCCAGGTTGCCTATTCAGCTGCTTCGAGCCTGTTCATTCTCGCTCCCTCACTCGCACCGGCGCACTCGCTCTCTCTCCCTTCCTTCCTTACATGCTTCCTTCCTTCCATAACCTCCGTCTTTCTTTTCTTTCCTTTCTTTTCTTTTTCTCCTTGTACTCGTCCCCAACCGTCTCGGGCTTCTCTAATATATGCAGAGAGGACATGGCAGCTGCAGCCCATTAGCCACAGGAACAATCACGGATGTGGGCAGTCCCTCACCTGTGCACTTAGGTGAGAAACGCCCACACCGCAGATCGCCCTGCGGCTCCCTACAGTCACCATGCCCACTCCTAAGCCGCGAGCACGGTGATTATTTATTTAACTGGCCTTTGCTGGGAGAGCTGTGGACCCATAACACCACAATCCCTAATTCTACTCACACTGCCAACCTGACACCAACTATGTCATAAACACAAGGCATACAGGCACCCCACTACCTCTACTATCTACTTATGGACAATTCCTGGAGGCTCCATTTTCTCTACTGGACTACAACCAATTACAGGTGGGAAATGACGGAGACACCACAATATTATCACAGTACCTGGGTTGTATAGGATAATATTTAGGTTTTTTTTTTTTATGTTTTACAATGTATTCTGTTTCATGTCTACAATATACTGCATAGCAATTTAATATCCTTGTTTTATCTGACAGAAGAAAATGTTCAAACCAAAGGCAAACATGTGTCAGTCTTTTAAACCTGATTAAAAAACCCTTGACTGAATTTATCCCACTTAAATCTTTTTTTTTTTTTTTTTTTAATTATGGAAATGGATTTTCAGTACCTTAGCAGCCACCACAGTAAAACCGGGAGAGATAACATATAAATCAAACAACTCACTGACCGTAATTCTTAGTGAATTCTTGTCAAATGATCCCCCATGTTTGTAGTAAACTTGTCAACTAGTAATTGGAACTAGAATGCTTTATATTTTAAATATATCATATAAATAAAAGCAAATTTAAAACACGTGTGGCTACACATATGGATTTTGTCAATAATGTACCATTTTCCCCATACATTATTTAGTCATCTTTTACACATGAAAAAATGTGTTTTCCATTGCTCGGTTCTCAAATACTAATAAAAATGTAACATTAATTAATAATTAAATTAACTATTTAAGGATAGTTTAGTCATTTTTTTAGTTTCAGCCCTGCCGCTCAGGCCGCATTTACACATTACAAAGACAAATATTGGTTAAAAGAGATGGGTTGAACAAAGCTCCGACAAGACACTTCTGAACACTGTAATCAAGAGTTTTCCTCAGTGGGAATGCTAATAAAGATTGTGTGCCATAGACGAGAATGCAAAAGCGATACATTTTGTTATATAATTACTAATACAGTAATGTATATTGCTTCCTATAGATGATGAAAAAATAAAAAATAGAGGTGGGGGAAATAGATACAGTTCAGTTTTACAGTATTTGTATCTCAATGTATCCTCATAGACTGAGGAAAAGCATTCTAACCCAAATCAATATCTAGATGCAAGACATCAGGACTAGTTTTTCTAAATACGGACAAAAAATTTTGCATATAAAAAAATCAAAAAAATGTTTAGGTCATGGTGCAAGTAACACAAAGTGACTAGGGATGGGAATTGATAAGATTTTCACGATTCCGATTCCATTTTCGATTCTGTTTAACAATTCGATTCTTTATCGATTCTCCTATCGATTCTTATTTTTAAAAAAGGAGAACACACAGGTCGATTAACTTAGAACTTTGTTTTATATCTTATCTTTGAACAAGATAGAAATTTAGGAGTAGCATGACCTTACAAACCCAACAGTGAGATCTTAAGAGATCCACAGCCTATGGCTCCTCGATGGGGTGCCACGGGGTCCCCAGAAAAAAATGTGTAAATGTAAAATAATAATAAAATAAATATTCTTCTGTAGCAATAACAAAGTATAACATAAATTATTCTGTGGCAATTACACAAGAATGTCCAGTAACATTTACACTCTCCTTTTTAAATGTATATATGAGCTGAGCACTCAAAAATAAAACTACATCAGCCAGCAACAAATACAATCAACTCAAGTCCAATGGAACTGTGCACTGTGCAATTCTGCAACCATCAACTATTTTGACAGCTACATCCATGTTGGCCGCATTATCAACAGTGGCTGCCACAACCTTGTCTTTGATACCATACTCCTCCAAGATCTCATCAGTCTCCTCTGCTACAGATGTCCCTGTCTGTGCTTGGTACACTGGTTTGGTTTTGAGGACTTTTTCTTGAGCCTGGCCATTCCTGACATAATGCAGCGTTACTGTGAGGTAATGATCTTGCCTAATACTTGCCCATCCATCTGCAGTGACGGCTGCCTTCAACACATGTTTCAGCTCAGAAATGGAAACGGATGAAACATCTGGTAAGAGGAGAACACGCAAATTTGACATTCCCTGACTTAGCATACAATTAAACACATTCACTTACCGAAAATCGGGGACATCTACTGTGCCAAATGGGTGCAAGCCTTTTACCACAAACTTAGTCACTGCTCGGTGACATTCGTCTATCCTGGCCTGTGTCATTTTACTTTTCCCCGCCTCTGTGAAAGGAGAAGCTACCGGTAGACTGCAGCGAGAACTGCCAGCATCTGAGACAGCCAGACTCTGTCTGTCTCTCTCGTCATGGTCATCTAAATGCAATGCACAATAATAGCAGGTTTTGCAATAAGGCAAATCGTGCTAACATAATATGCAATGTTAGTTGATTAGTTACCTGCCGTATTAACGGGAGAGGACCTGCAAACGTTACCGCTGCTGCTGGGTTGAGATTCACTAGTCCGGAGCGGATCAAAAACACGACATTCATTTAAGGTTATCGCGTGTTTTGTGTGCAAACTCTTTTGCATATTCGTAGTGTTTCCTCCCTTTGATTAAATATCTACTTTGCAAGTATTGCAAGTTGCCCTGTTGTCATCCTTTCTCGTAAAGTATAACCAAACTATTGAGCATTTGTGCCGCTTAGGCGCCATGTTTCCGGCTGGGTAAATGACGCTATGCAACGCGGTGACGTCATTCGAGGCGACTGGAATCGATAGGGGAATCGTTTGCAAAAATGGCAAGCAATTCCAAGGAACTGAAATAGTGGGAACCGGTTCTCAACAAGAACCGGTTTTCGATGCCCATCCCTAAAAGTGACTGTATTTTATTACATAGAGAATAAAACTAAAATGCAGAATTTAGTGCCCTGCAGTCAGTATCACTAAGTTTTGAATTTTCAAACACACATAATCTTTGTCTAAAATTGAATATGCTTAAACTTCCAATACCTTCCCACACCATTTTAACTATCAGAACCAAACTTTGTGGAGTGAAAGCCTACGAACTTAAAAGTAACATTGGGTTCCTGGTAATACCCCACACATAGAGATCATATAATGGCGGATACTTGGTTGGTAAATGACATAAATAATACACCAATATGTCAAGCATTTGTTGATAATAGGTTAAATATACTCTATTAAGTAATGCACAGCCAGTCTTCATGCTATAGATCAATTTGTTTTCTTTATGAATAAATGTTTTATATAGATGATGCATGTTGCCAAATTGCCAACAGCTAGTCCCATTACTTTTCATCAGATTTTTACGCTGTGGTCCAATCAGCTCAAGAATTGCAAAAGGCAAGTTTATCCAAACATTCACAATTTCAAAAACCATCAATGGCTTTGAGAAAAGGGGATTCTGGCCCCTAAAACTAAGTGCATCTCCAAATACAGAATCAACTGCCAGGAGATGTAAATATCTATTGAAACTGCCATTGATAGTAAGCCAGCTGTATTTTACCCAAATGATTTTCACAGCTCTCTGAACCCACTTGGTTTACCACCAAATAAATTATTTTTAAAACTTGAAGCCCGACAATGCTACTGTGTAATGTAACATAAGCTGTGTAATGAAACCACATCATATATGAGGAACCTCATGCCAAATGTTATAGATACAACAATATTAACACAAGTCTCAAGCACAGACACTCGAAATAGCTGCCATTAACTTTGAAAGTCCATGCTTTGCACAAGGACAACTATATGTTGCTGGCTCCAGAGAGAGCATATGAAGAAATGCATTAATTTTCACACCCAATGACAAAACACAACTGTTGTGTATTAGAAACTACTGTCTTAAATTAATAACAATTGTAACTTATGACGATTAAAAAGCATAAACAGTATGAATTAACAATAATATTGTAACCTGTTTTTTTTTTTTTTTAAGTTTCCAGAAATTGCTGATGTCTAAGTTTCTATGTTTTGTTATTATAAGACTGAGCAATGTCGGGTACTTAAAACTAGTTCAGCAACTCTGCAAGGATATTTCATAAGATAAAACAGGTAACACTGACTAAAAATAAATCAAATCCAAAACATCCTTTATGGTAGCATCTTCAATATATTTTTTACAATATGCTCTCTCCTTGTGTAATCATAAAATGCATCCATTTCCTTAACTCGTTTATTGAAATGTACCAGTTGTAGAAAGTATACTCCTCACAAATTTAATTGCTTTCAGTCAGCTAAGCCCATGATGGGAAGAGTGAATACAAGCTGTTTATAAGACAGCTAATTAACACAGTGTACCAAAATATGGAAATCAATCATCAATTATCTTTATAAAAATCACGCAAACGCATATACTGGCAGCTACAGTATACAGCTAGATTGATAACTGTAAATGTGACAGTTTTAACGCAGATCATACTGAGTAACTAATTACACTGCACAACAAAGTTTTTCCTTCTTGAACACTGTTGGGTATTTCTTATAGATTTTTGGGTGCTGATCACGAATATCACATCAAAATTTACCCATCATGTACCATTTCAGTTTTGTCATGAATTTTTCCTTATATTAGTATCCAAACATTTTCCCTCCCGTAAGTGACTTATCAACAATGGTTTGTGCAGCCTGGGCATGTCCAGGCATGGAATCAGGCCATGTTGGAAGCTTTTCTGTGGAAGTTGACATCCTGGGCAGGTCTGAATGAGCTTGACGCTGTCTCAGCATGCTATAAAGGTGGCTTGCATACACCAATCCTGCTCATTTGGTTAATATAGATAGTCAGTGTATATGTATAGTATCAGTATAGTAAAGTATAGTATCTGTAGCAATATAACAGTAAGTAAGCTTGATGCTATAGACGTTTTGGTGTCAGCGATATGTCTCGTCAATGTCATAACAGCCGCGATACATTCTGCTATATCTGTGGCGAATATACACTTGCGCCTCAGAGATGTTGGATGACTGCTCTTGTGAAGAAAGCTTATCATCTGTATTTCAGCTGCAAATTTGGTGATCAAGACAAGGAATGGGCGCCTCACATTTGCTGTGCGACATGTGCTTTCCGTCTGAGAGCCTGGCTCACAGGCACTCGAAAGACGATGCCGTTTGCTGTTCCGATGAAATGGCGAGAACAGAAAGACCATGTGACGGACTGTTACTTCTGTTTGACTAATGTGTCTGGTTTCTCTGCCAAAAATAAGGAGTCAATTGAATATCCTAATCTGCCTTTAGCAATGAGACCGTGCCACATGACGACAGTCTTCCAATTCCGAAACCACCAGAGGATAGGACCTTAGATGAACCAGATGAAGAAACTGCAATGCAGGGTACTGACAGTGACATTGACCCGGATTTTGAACCGTGCTCCTCAGGCGATCCACATCTGATAACACAGTCTGAATTGAACGATTTGGTCAGAGATTTGAGTCTGTCAAAAGCAAAAGCCGAGCTGCTGGATTTGAGACTGCAGGAATGGTATTTGCTGTCACCAGGTACAAAAATTGCTGTGTTTCAAGGCTGACATCATGATATAACCAAATTTTTGCACAAGTCGACAGTCTCTGTTTCTGTTGTGACATTGAAGGATTGTTCTCGGCCTAGGGTTGTGATCACAACCCAGAAGAGTGGCGTCTCTTCATTGATTCGTCAATGTTAAGCCCGAAAGCTGTTCTGCTACACAATGGCAACGTTTATCCTTCAGTACCTGTTGGCTATGCAGCACACATGAAAGAAACGTATGAGAATATGGAACTGTTGCTGAAGCACGTACAGTATAGCAAGAACAACTGGAATATCTGTGGAGATCTTAAAGTTGTTGCTCTGTTACTAGGACTGCAGCTTGGTTATACAAAGTACTGTTGTTTCATCTGTGAATGGGACAGCCGTACCAAAGAGTCGCACTATTCTCAACAGAACTGGCCACTCTGTAAAAAATTAGTTCCAGGACAGAAAAATGTGGCACATGAATAGCTTGTTGCCCGGCAAAGATATTTTTGCCTCCTCTTCACATATAACTGGGACTGATGAAGAATTTCATGAAAGTACTGAACAAGGAAGGCGAAGGTTTTCATTATTTAAGACAGATGTTCTGAAGAATAACTTGACGCCAAGATCAAAGTGGGCATTTTTCTTGGCCCCCAGATCAGACATGTTATGAGTGACAAGCGGGTTGAAGATCTGTTAGTTGGGCCGGAACAAATTGCCTGGAAAGCCTTCAAAGACGTTGCTGACAATTTTCTGGGCAATTACAGAGCCCCAAACTACATTCAGCTGGTAGACAAACTTCTCAAAGCATACAAGACAATGAAGTACAACATGTCACTCAAGATTCATTTCCTCCACTCACACATGGACTTTTTCCCCGCAAATCTCGGTGCTGTCAGTGATGAACACTGTGAAAGGTTTCACCAGGACATTGCTACGATGTAGAAACGATACCAGGGCAACTGGAATCCGTCAATGCTTGCTGACTACTGTTGGACACTGCAACATGATGCACCAGACATTGAATACAAAAGAAAATCAGGAGCAAAACACTTTTAATTCTGTTGAATTTAATAGCTTATGCAAAACATAAACGTGACTAAATTCGTTATTGTCAGTAAACATATAAATGTCTGTTTCTCAGAGTTCCTGCGTGATGCTGTAAAACCAAAACTATATTTGTGCATACCCAGTAGGTACCTGTCACAACCAGCAAAAACTGTTCAGGAAGTAAGACTTTTCGAAAAAATTGCTGTGCGGTGTTATTAATATTGACTCTATACTGCACAATTGTTAAACTGTTTTACCTATGATGAAGCATAGCATACATGTATATGAAGTGTAGTCCCATATCATGATTCCATTTGTGGAATGGCTAAATATTGGAAAAATATTGATTTAAGGGGTTCTGGTCCATGGAATTGTCTCATTCACAGATATTTTAATTTATTGGTCACATTCACTTCATACAGTTAAACTCAATGGGTCCACACAATGTCCAACAGGCAAAGTCCAAACACTGACTGCACACTGTTTTTACATTCATTAAATTTAGAAAGCTGCATTAAAGCTAATATCTTGTCCAGTGAGTACAGCCTGTCCAATCAGATCAATCCCTGAACTTAGACCATTCTAAACTTGGAAAGGGGAGGAGTCAGGGAGAGAGTGGAGAACTTAGCTAAGTGAGGCCAATGTTCAAAATCATTTAGGCACAACCCGGAAAATGAAGGTCAAGACTGAAAAGTTCTGAAAATGTAGCAGGGAGGATATCTGAAATCAACTTGAAGACAATTACTATGCACAGTTAATATGGAGGATTACAATGAAAACAAATAGCATTATAAGCAAGTGAGGGATCCTATTGTGGAGACACCCATCGTAGAGAAATGTAAAAAAAGAATTTCATTGGCACTAAACTTGCAATGGAGCTTAGTGAAGAACAGGAAAAAAAAAAGACCTCAACACGGTCCTCACCTGGGGCCTCATGCATAACGCCATGTGTAGAATTCACACTAAAACATAGCGTAAGGACAAAAGCGCAAATGTGCGTAGGCACAAAAAAATCCAGATGCGTAAATCTGTGCGTTCGCCAACTTCCACGTTCTTCCGCTCCATAAATCCCTGTCAGCGTGAAAAGTAACGCACGTGCACACGCCTGCTGCCCCACCCAAACTCCTCCCAGAATTTCGCCTTTTTGAATATGCAAATCAATATAAGTAGCCCTTAAGCTCAGCGTTCTGTGAAAAGGCAATGGCAAAAGCACCAGGGGAAATAGAAGATTTCAGCGAATATCAAGTGGAAGCAAGGAAAAACGTACTATTTGTTGGTTTAAACAGTGGTATAAACAACAAAAGGAAGTTGATCGAGTGACATAGAATGTCAGAGACACTCAAAAGCTCAAGTTCACAAAGTTGCACCATGCCCAAAATAAAAAAGAAGTTGTCAGATATCAAAGTCGCCTTAAAAAGGCGTGTCGTAGCCCACCGTCTGAGTGTCATATGAAAGCTTATTAGGGTACAGAGAAAAGAAAAAAAAATAAGAACACAGTGAGAAAAAAGCTCAAAATGTCAACTTTAATCTCGAAATTTCCACTTTAATCCCGTACTTTATTTTGTCATTAAAGTAGTATATCATAAACTTCAATCTTAAATCGTTTAATTTACTAGTTTATCAAATACCATTGTAACCAAAGTAGCACGTTAAATGGTTTGTTTTGTATGTGTTCTTCTATGTGCTCTATGTGTGTGAATCACTACGTGCTTCTTAAACGGGCTTTCTCCTCCTCCAACTGGACACAGAATACATTACATTCGTGATATTACAGCTCTCTGAATAATTAAAATACCGAAATGTATACTTGATATCGTTTTCATGATAATAGGAGTTAAAGCATGTTATTAAACATGGGAAAACGGTGGCGCAGAGATAGTGATGAGCTGGCGCCCTTGTCCAGTTTATCCTGCCTCCAGCAAGATGCTTGCTTCGCCGTGTGCTACCTTCGATGTAATAATTTATTGCAGCAGTGCTGTCTTTTTCAAACACACTAACCTCCAATTCCTGTCCTTCCTTTTCTTTCTCCAAGTAACCAATCACCACACAATCAGCTCTGTAAAAGATGTTAAATCATCTGTAAGCTTGGAACGCCGATTCTTCAACATTTTTAAGGAACACTGAAATATCTTCATAGTACATGTTTAATTATTCCATCCATCTATCCTTCCAGTGTTGCACCAGCACCAGCAAGAATACAGCGCGAGGCAGGAACAATCTCTGAACTACCTAGCACTGCGCCATCGTGTCTTCACATGTTTAATTATTAACAATATAGATTATTTAAATGATGTTAACATTTTATCTGTATAATGTAATAAACATATTTTGCTGCATTTCAACTTAAAAATGATATTGTCATCATATGTAAATACACGGTGGCTCAGGTTGTGCAATATTATAACTGTATTACAAGTTTACAGTGAGGTAATTGTACTAATAAGTACAAACAGTTTTACAAGGAGCACTTGATGGACTGATTGAGTGCGTTTACAGTTCTTGGGATGAAACTGTTTCTGAACCGCGAGATCAGTACAGGTAAGGCTCTGAAGCGTTTGCCGTATCGGAGCAGTTCAAATAGACAGCATGGCTGAGGCAGCATGTGCTTGATGCTGTATACCAATAATTCTCTTTCCGATCAGCTGCTGTAGAGCTGTAATTCCACACTCAGATACAGTGATATAAATACTCTGAGTGGTGCAGTGAGAGTAACATGGAAAAAGACGGGAGCAGGTGAAAGAAGAAGAAGGTGGAGTGAGAGCAACAATGCTAATGCAGCTATGGTATTTGGAATAGTTTGGCTATTCGGTGGACCATTATGTTGTTACAGGTTAATTACAATCAGATGCCTTAAACTAATTATCAATATGAGGTTAACTTCTGTGTATTTAATTTAATTTCAGCTGCATCAGGGATGTGCATCTAAAAAAGAAAGGGAAACCACACTGGAACAAAAGCACTGCTTTGACGCTGGGTGCCGCCAGTTTGCAAAACCCAGCAGAGAACTTGTGTACGCCAGGGTTTTAGCTAGCGTGAAAATGTGCGTGGCTTTATGCCAAGTTTAGGTTTTATACGTCGCAATTTGAGCGTGGAAATGGGCTTACGTAACATTTTTGTGCATACGCACTGTTTATACATGAGGCTCCTGGTCATCCTTTCTAACAGCAGTTACTTCAAAAACCTTCCTAAAAATTAACTGTGACTAAGTTCTAAAAGTAATTTATTGTATTTAACTAATAAGCATTCTGCAAACATGATATTTATGAGAAAAGCACTAGGCTAAAAAGGGCAAAATGTTAAAAAATACTGTATCACCTAGATTATACAGCTGACATGCAACGTAAAGTCTAGATGTCTGCATAGCTTAAAAGTAAAGAAAATAAGTTTCTTTCTCTGTCTTAGTTAGATGTTCTGATATCAATTCTCATTGAAAATCTGTGGCAAGACTTCAAACTTGCTGGCCAAGAAGGTTCTCCAAGTAAACTGACACAAGCTTCTGTGACTTATAAAAAAATATATTACTTAAAGCAACACATGATAAAATGTATACTTAACAATTATGAAACTGCAGTATTTGTAATTTGAACTATTTGATTGTTTACCATGTCTTTCTGGGTGAATATCTGTGAAGGGGAATGTGTGAACCATACAATTTCTCCTTCTACTTCTTGAAAATACTAGGATATGGGACTCTAAAAAGTGCTAAAATCAAACAAAAGCTAAATCTTTTTTTCAAGATAGATTTGGTAAAGCAAAACTTGAAATTGGAAGCATTTGGTAATGAGACTGATAATTGTGATGCCAACAGTCATATAAGATGATGTTTAATTCCAAACACATGTGACCTTTAACTATAATATCTACAAAGACCATTGAGTAAGCATCAGTACTATCTGGGTGTCAGTATTTACTTGGAAGTAGGAACTAATGAAAAAGTAGATAATCTTTGTTTGAATACACACAAACATTTGTTAACATATGAAACAAGAGAACCATAGGAAATCACAAGTTTAAAGAAACATCAAGAACAAACACTAGTATGCAACAACACTTTAATTAAATAAGTGACTTAATTAGAAATGCAATGCAAATATGAAATCCTTAAGCCAGAAAACTTGCAGTACTAAGTAACTAAATTAGTGCATTTAGACAGAATAACAAAGATGAAGATAGATCTATTTGGTTATTGGCTACAGTTTTTGTTAATTTTTCTGACAGAACGCAGGTGGTAAAGCTGAAGAACAACATCTCTAAGTACCTCATCATGGGTATGGGTGTATTAATTTCATATGGGAAAGTGTGCAGAGTGCACTACTCTTATGAGTCTCATCAAAAATTATGATGAGGTGACAAAAATGGTCAAATGGCAGAATTAATTGTCAGAATTTGTGGTGGACTTTACGTGAGACAAAAGACCACTGTCATCTTTATACATTGATGGCAATTGTGTGTTCCTGCACCTCACCTTTTTTATTGGGCGGTCAACACAAATGTTATGATGAAGAAATCATACCAGAGACTGTTCTTTCTTAGGTAGTTAAAGTAGTTTAGAGTGTCAAAGGAAACAATGATAATTTTTCTACAGGTCTGTTATTATGAGTGTTCTCACCTTCTCCATCACATAGTCTTTCTGGTAAGGACAGAAAGCAGCCTAGAGGGTACGGTGTGCATGCACTTTTGCTTTTTGCACATATGCTGACTGAAATGCATATACATGACCATCATATCTGACCCACTGTCCCCATCCATGATTCATTCTCATTTCTTCTGTTAAACAGCTCAGGTCAATCAACACCAAGACTAAGATTACATAACGTAAACTTACGAGATGTCTACATTAATATTTTGATGAATATGTTTTAGGTCTGTCTGTATTAAACTGGCTAATTGGAAGGCTGCTGGGAAATTATGATTATTATTCATGTGTGATTTGTATGAGCTTCACTAAATCAAATTAAATATTCCATTATCTATTTATTTCTTCGTTTATAAGATTCTGTTATTGTTCTACTTCAGTCTCCATCCTGTCTTCTCCTTTGTGACTCTAAGCAACTTACTTAACCAGCTTTTGTTCCAAATGTAGAAAAAGGCAGCTGCATTTTAGTTCTGTAGCTTGTAAAAATGTGCTATGTAAATTAATGATGATAACAATTACACATTGACACATTTAATATTACCAACAGAACACTGAAAATATACAGTTTTGTTAATATTATTCCTCACACTTTTATATTGACAGGCATTAATAAAACCTGTAGCTAAAAGGCTCAGTTACAACACTGTTTGCAAGTGCTAGAGTACATTCTGGTCACTGACAATCAGTTCTGATCAATGCCAGAGCTGTGTAATTTGCAAAACAAGGTTACCACAGGAGTGCAATAAACATTCTTTGTACAGCCAAGGGCCCATGAGGTTAAATTCCATCAAGTTCTTGTCGGCCAAATACTGCATAGATAATCTACTGTACACAAGTTCCTGACTGTACCTGCAAAGTTTCTCTAAATGGCATTTAAATGTCCCACACAGTGCACACTACATCAGCGCAATTTCTAAGACTACTGGCTTTTTTCATTGCTGTCAAAGACTTGTTCAAGAAATTCCAGGATTGAGTAAGTTTCATTGACCCTTGTAACCTTGACAGTGGTGCATTTAAAGAACACACTGAATTACTTGCAACTCTGCAGAACACGGTATGATACCTGACTACTTCTGGTCAAGATATTTGGTTTTAAATCTGAACTTAAAATGGGGAATTTTAATGCATAGCACTGCAATTTCCCTCTTGCTGTGTAGTACATATTTCAAAGGATTACAACTTTTGCACTTGTGCTCAAAGCCACACAGCTCCAGGTCTCCATTGTAACCTTGCAATCAACCATTTAAATTTGTCTCAATCTCCTAATTACAGACTAATTCCTGCCTTTAACTGCACTCCTTGTTTAATTAGGTAGCCAAGCAACATGTGTGCAATGGATGAAGGCCTTGCATATATTTCAGTTATGGACAATAATCATCCCTGCTTCCAAGTATATATTTTTCCTTTTTCCTTATCGGTAATCAGCACAGTAGAGGCCGAACATCTATTACTTTTATCAGGATTATTATCATTTAACTATGCCACCTCACCTCTGGAAATATATAACATTTTTTTTTTACGTTGACCCACTTTATCTAGTACAGGGTCAGATGGACATATAGTTTATGTTACGTATTTTTTCTTGTTTGTGTTCAAGATCAACAAAAACCAGGTAACAAAAAAGTCACCAAAATGGGGTATGGTTTAACACCTTATTAGTCATAAATAGTATAAAGATTATATGGTTAACTATATCTAATCACTGCGGTGGGTTGGCACCCTGCCCAGGATTGTTTCCTGCCTTGTGCCCTGTGTTGGCAGGGATTGGCTCCAGCAGACCCCCGTGACCCTGTGTTCGGATTCAGCAGGTTAGAAAATGGATGGATAGATGGATGGATGTATCTAATCATCAATGTACAGTAATCCCTCACTTATCACGGGAGATAGGTTCCAAGGCCGACCGCGATAACTGAATTTCCGCGAAGTAGGGACACCATATTTATTTAATTATTTAACGTGTATTTGGACGTTTTTAAACCCTCCCTGTATTGTTTACAACCCACCCTTTACTCTATTAATAACAGGGACAACTGCTAAGCAATATGAAATCGGTAGATAAGTTTACACTTACTGTATAGCGAAGTACACGCAGCTATATATGACGTGATGATGGTGATGAATATGCTGCGCAGTAAAAATGATGACGATGAAGGTGATAATCCCCTGAATGCAGTAGCAAGAGCACGTTAATGCTGAATGAGTGAGATCAGACTTCCTGGTTAATGCAGCACTCCGTCACTGAGCCAATCAGCAGCACACAGGAACTTAACTGCATGCTCTGGTTGGGTAGCTTCTAAGCCATCTGCCAATAGCATCTCTTGTATGAAATCAACTGGGCAAACCAACTGAGGAAGCAAATACCAGAAGTAAAAAGACCCATTGTCCGCAGAAACCCGCGAAGCAGCGAAAAATCCGCGTTATATATTTAGATATGCTTACATATAAAATCTGCGAAGTCGTGAATCCGTGAGAAGTGAACCGCGAAGTAGCGAGGGATTACTGTAGTACATTTTAGGATATTTCACAAATGTAGTATTTTTAAACCAACTCACATTAAAGATATAAAATGCGCTTGACATTCAACCTTTTTGGCTTTCTTTTAAAGATATTTTCAATTAAAGATTCAGATACCAATCAGGCAAAGGCATTATGGTGATACGTTTTGATGCCATCACATAGTATGTTAATGCAAGTTGCGTCAACACATAAGCTTTTGCATGGTATAACTGACAGCTTTCAATGGCAAAGCTTCATACAGTGCCCTTCGTAATGTTTGGGACAAAGACACATCTTCCTTGATGTAATCCTCTGCTCCACAGATTAAAATTACAAATCAAACAATTCAGACGTGATGAAAGTGTACATTACATACTTTTATATATGGGGATTTGCAGACATTTCAGTGACACCATATAGAAATGACAACACTTTTTATATACATGAATCATATATGGTTCTTCCATTTCAGCGCACAATAATGTTTGCGACACAGCAATGGCAGGTCTATTAAAGCCATCATATTCAGCTCTTTATCAACCCAGCCACAGGGGATGCACAAACCAGTGTGTTTCCTCGTGCCGGTCCCAAGCCCGGATATGTCAGGAAGGGCATCCAGTATAAAATTTTGCAAAATCAATATGCGGACAAAATTTTTTTAGATGATCCACTGTGGCAACCCCTAACGGAAGCAGCTGAAAGAAGAAGATATTCAGCTCTTCATCACATATCCCTTACATGCAATGACTGCTTGAATTCTGTGATTCATAGACATCACCAGGTGGTGAGGATCTTCTCTGGTGATGCTCTGCCAAGCTTCTAATGCAGCCATCTTTAACTCCTACTTGTTTCGGTGGCTTGACCCCTTAAGTTTTCTCTTCAGCATATGGAAGGCGTGCTCAATTGGATTTAAATCGGGTGACTGGCTTGGCCATTCAAGATGTTTCCATTTTTGAGTTTTAAAAACTCCTGTGTTGCCTTAGCAGTATGTTTGGATCATTATCTTGTTGTAGGCTGAAGCACCATCCAGTGAGTTTGGAACTAACTGGAACTTGAGCAGATAAGATGTTTCTATACACCTCATAATTCATTGCGCAACTGCTGTCAGCAGTTCCATCATCAATGAAGAAAAGTGTGCCAGGACCTGTGGCAGCCATACATGTGTGACGATGCGGATTCAGCTCCACGCTCCCATCGGCTGTTGGGGAGCCCTTGAACCCAACACCGTCGGTAATGTCACCATTGAGCTAAACAGTGAGGCAATAACAATGAGCAAGGGGATGGTGTAACAAAGTGCAAAGTGCTTTTATTAAAAGATATCAAAAACAGTGTCCAAATTAAGTGCAGTCAAAGTTCAATAAATCAAAAGTCAATAAACTATCCATATAAATAAATGTGTGGAGGTTAAAAACCAATAAATAGAAAAATCCTCTAAAAACAACGAGGTAAAATGTCACAGAAAGCAATCTGTTAAAACCGCTAAGCCCGGCGTCCTTTGTTACTCTGGCGGCTCCCCTGCTACTCCCGTCTGGGCTACTCAACAGGCGAGACGCTCTCATTTCAGCTGACCTTCTGCCTACTCCTACTGTTACTGTCAGTCGCCTTTCTGATCCTTGGCTCTGGTCGGACAACGACTTGGGACTTCCTCCCACGGCCAAGGCTCTCACGTGAAGGACATCATATCCCATGTCCAGACTCCCGCTGCCATCCGCGACATCATGCGGAGAGTAACCCGTCTCCTGGTCACTCCCGTCCTTCCCAAAACAAACTCTGTGGGAGCGACAACCACTACTACGCCCTGGGTGTCGGCCTAACCCCAGGCTGTCTGCTCAGCTGCCGCAAGCCTGCTTTCGCTCACTCACTCACTCGTACCGGCGCACACTCTCTCTCTCTCTTGCTCGCTTCCTCCCGTAACCTCAGTCTTTCTTTCTTTCTTTCACCTCATTCTCTTTTTCTTCTTTTCATGCTTCCTTCCTTCCATAACCTCCGTCTTTCTTTCTTTCTTTATTGTCATTCTTTTCTTTTTCCTCCCTTCTAACCAGCTCGCACTTCCCTTTATGCTAAGGGACATAGCAGCTGCAGCACAGCGCTCACGGCTTAGCGAGGGGGCGTGGTGGCTGTAGCGTCTCAGGGCGATTTGTGGTGTGGGCGTTTCTCACCTAAGTGCATAGGTGAGAAACTGCCCACATCCGTGATTGTTCCTGGGGCTAATGTGCTGCAGCTGCCATGTCCTCTCTGCATATATAGAGAAGCCCGAGATGGTTAGGAGAAGGTAAAAGTAAAAGAAAGAAAGGAAGAAAGAAAGACAGAGGTTACGGAAGGAAGTAAGCATGCAAGGAAGGGAGAGAGAGCGAGTACGCCGGTGCAAGTGAGTAGGCAACCTGGGTGTTAGGCCAACACCCCGGGCGTAGTAGTTGTTGAGTTTTATGAAGGACGGGAGTGACTGGAAGGCGGATGATTCTCCACGGATGGCCGCGGGAGTCAGGACTTGGGATGTGGTGTCCTCCACGTGAGAGCCTTGGCTGTTGGAGGAATTCCTAGGTCACTGTCAGGGGGAGCTGACCCGAGGCAAGGATCAGAAAGGCGACTGACAGTAGCAGGAGAAGTAGGCAGAAGGTCAGCTGCATTAAGATCGTCTTGCCTGTTGCAGGGCCCGCATGGGAGAAGCAGGTGAGACGCTAACGCTAACAGAAAAGGAGCATAGGGCATGTCATTTGTTTTTTAAGACTGCTTCCTGAAGTGCGTTTTAACCTTGTTTTAAAGGATTGTTTTGTTTTTGTGTATTTTAACCTCCACGTTTCATTTTATGGATTATTTATTTATTTAATGAAGAGGTTAAATGCACTGCACTTGATTTGGACACTGTTTTGACTGTTTTAATAAAAGCACTGTTTGCACATTTATACATCATCCCCCTGCTCAAATGTTATTGCCTCACTGTCTAGCTCATCAGTGACATTACAGATGGTGTTGGGTTCAAGGGCTCCCTAACAGCCAATGGGAGCACGGAGCTGAACCCGCATCGTCACATTTGGTGGCAGCGGTGGGATGAGCTAGCAGTGGGGCCAGAAGAGGAGACTGAGCAGCAAGCGGGATTGGTGCCAGACTTTGTAAAGGACCCACGTACCCAAGCCGGAGGAGGACATTTTTAAAGGACAGAGCATTTTATGGACATTTATTTATTGCCTCACTGTCTAGCTCATCGGTGACATTACCAACGGTGTTGGGTTCAAGGGCTCCCAGACCACGAGGGGAGCACGGAGCTGAACCCGCACCGTCACCACCATGTTGAACAGATGAGGTGGTCTGCTTTAGATTTTGAGCAGCTCCTTTTCATCTCCACACTTTTACAATCTCTCTGATTCAGGTTCATCTTGGTCTCATCTGTCCACAAGACCTTTTCCCAGAATTCTACAGGCTCTTTATGGTACTGTTTCACAAACTGTAATTTGGCCATCCTGTTTTTCTCGTATCTTGTGGTTTGCATCTTGCTGTGTGGCCTCTGTACTTCCAATCATGAAGTTTCCTGCAAACAGTCATCTCTGACAAATACCCATCTGCCTCGTGAAGTTTCTTTCTGATCTGTCGGGCAGGTGTATGGGGCTCTTTTTTTTTTTTTTTTTTTTTGAGGATTCTTCTGTCATCAGAGGTGGAGGTCTTCCATGGCCTACCAGTCTCTTTGCGATTACTGAGTTTACCAGTTGTGACGATGCGGGTTCAGCTCCATGCTCCTCTTCTATTAGGGAGCCCTGGAACCCATCACCGTCGGTAATGTCACCGATGAGCTAGACAGTGAGGCAATAAACAATTGAGCAAAGGGGATGATGTTTAAAGTGCAAAAGTGCTTTTATTAAACAATCCAAACAAAACGTTCAAAGTAAAGTGCAGTAGTGCAATGTTCAATAAATAAATAATCCATTAGATCAAACGTGGTCATTAAAATAAATAGAACATTCCTTTAAAACGAGGTTAAAACAAAGCAATACTGAAGGCAGTCTTTTAAAATCAATCTAAAGCCCGGTGTCCTTTACCTGGCAGCTCTCCTGCTTCTCCCATCGGGGCCACGCAACAGGAGAGTCGCCCTTTCTGCAGCTGGCCTTCTCTCCACACAAACTGATCTGGATGCTCCCCGATCCCTGGCTTCGGTTCTGCTCTCCCGATCGAGACTTAGCTTTAATCCAAGGGCCAGGACGCTCACCTTGGGACTCCTACTCACAAGCCTCTCGACTTCCGCTGCCTTCTTGGCCTTACGCGGCCAGTCGCCCTTCACTGGTCACCCCCTGCTACTCACTCAGCGGGAGCGACCTCTACTACGACTCCTGGGTGTCGGCCTAACACCCAGGCTTCCATACCGCTGCCTGCAAGCGCTCACGTGCTCATACGCACCGGCTTTCTCCTTCTTGCTGCCTTCCTTCCTGCTTCCTTCTGCCACCTCCGTTTCCTTCTCTTTTACTTGTCTTTTTACTTTTCCTTCTACTTCTTCCCCCTTAACCGGCTCGCGCTTCACTATATATGCGGGGAGGACATGGCAGCTGCAGCCCAATAGCCACAGGAACAATCATGGATGTGGGCAGTTTCCCACCTGTGCACTTAGGTGAAAACCGCCCACACCGCAGATCGCCCTGCGGCTTGCTACAGCCACCACGCCCCCTCACTAAGCCACGAGCGCGGCGATTATTTATTTAAAATAAAACGGCCTTTGCTGGAAGAGCTGTGGACCCATAACACCACACCAGTGTGTTCTTTCTTCTTATTGATATTCCAGACAGTTAATTTAAGTAATCATAAGGTTTTATCGATGTCGCTGATGGTTTTAATCTTGGTTTTCAGCCCCATAATGGCTTCTTTGACTTTAACTAGCACGGCTGTGGTCCTCATGTTGAACAATGACAAGTACAGACTCCAAAGGGTAGAAGCAAACCAAAGTATCTTATGAAGCAACAAAACCCACCTGAGTCATCACAAAACCTGTGATGCCAACTGACCCAAACATTATGGTACCCTAAAATAGGGTGGAACAAGTAGGAAAAGTGTTGTAATGTATGGAAATACCCTTAAATGAAAGTCTGCAATGTACACTTTAATCACATCTGAATTCCTTGATTTGTAATTTTAAACAGTGGAGCAGAGGAGTAAATCAAGGAAAAACTATGTCTTTGTCTCAAACATTATGGAGGGCACAGTAGAATTGAAAGCTGTTAACCAATTTAATGATAAAGAAGGTTTAGCACTTGTACTGCATAGTTCCCTGAATACAGAGTGAATATCTAACAAATAAGTATTAGTCATAGCAGTACTAGGGCAGCATGGTGGCACAGAGGTAGCAACTGCTGCCTCGCAGTAAGGAGACCAGAGTTTGGCTGCATGTTTTCCCTGTGTCTGCATGGGTTTCCTCCTACTGTTCAAAAAAACATGCAGGTTAAGAAAAGTGGCAACACTAAACTGTTCCTAGTTAATGTTTGGTGTGTATTTGTGTTCACCCTGCAATGGACTAGTACCCTGTCCAAAGTTTGTTCCTTCCTTGTGCCCTATGCTAGCCAAGATAGACTCCAGCACCCCACACGACCCTGGTCTGGGTTAAGCAGGCTAGAGTACTGTCACAAGTACTGTGAAATTCTTACTTGCACATCCAACCAACCACAACACGTGTAGCATTGCTCACAATCCATGTTTCATGGATACTACTGTTTTTTAAAATACTTTTGTCGCACTATGCAATCAAGCAATTCCATAATAATTACACATACCCAGATGTGGAACTGTACCATGTCACTTTAACTTGAAAACATATTTCGTAGGCTGGGAAAGTCATTCAGAAATTGTTTTTAGTCTATCAGCTCATGACATTTAAGAAGGGAAAGATATTTTAAAAATAAATAGCAATAAGCCACTCAATATAAATCTTGTAAAACTCACTGCTTTGTCAATATTTACCAAATGAGACATGGATTAGATAGGTTCACAGAAAAAGGACGGATGAAGATAATCAAGCCTTTTTCTGAAAATTGTCCTTAAAGCCATTCAATCAAAAATTTAAAAAAGAAGCAGAAGCATTTGTCTATATGACATCGGTTACTGCAGCAATATAATTCCACCTGCGACTTGACTGTTATTTCTTCAATTTGTTGATCTCTACCAAAATTCAACTGTACGCTTCCTTTATGACAGCTGACCCGCGTAACTTGGCACCCATTGGAGCAAAGTTGCTTTTATATTTTTTTTATTTGACCATGGTTTTCTTAGAGATATCTTGGGGGCTCTTTCAGTCACTTAGAGATTAGATTTTGGTGGAATGGCCTAGACTTGGCTTGGTCGGTGATCTAGCATTTTATTTTTATAGAAACAAAACATAACAACAAAACACAACCCAATCAAACATTATAGTTACAGAAAAAAATATGCAACACTATGTTTTGATGACAATCTATTACCTCTAAATTCAAACCCCTTCCAAATGAGACAGCTTTAAATGAAGACCACTGGTTACAGCAGTCTCGACTTATAGTGATTTCGCAGATATGAAAAAGTACTTGATACCCCATAAAATTTTCTTTTCAACTGAATTTCAATTAATTTTCATCTAGCTATTTTTCTTTTTTACTCATGAATGACACAAACTTGTTTCAGATCAGATGAATACATTAGTAGCCGTCACTCACTCAGAGACGTAGTCTAGCAGTTTATAGTTTGGCACCTTTACAAATCATTTTGTGCTTTTGTCCGCTTTCACTACTAAATATAAATGACTAATGTAAGAAACAGAGCATGCAGCCAAACAATAAGCTGGGCCACAGGTGAGCAGGTAATCAACAGCTGTCTGTTTAGCTGACCCTGCTGCCTGAAATTCCCACTGTCATAAGCCTTAGGGAGCATAGATGCTGGGAGGGGGAAGTGACACTATGAGCAATTCCTCTGTAGAGACAGCATGTATCTCATTATCGTCAGTTAGAGGTGGATTTTCATGCCCTGGTTATGTCCCTTCCAACTTTATGATGTAGGATGTCTGAGTATGAGATCAACATCCTGTACATACACATTGTTCAAACTCCTAGCTTTTGTGATTTAAAGTAATATTAGTAGGAATATTGCTTCATTGTCATTTTATTAACTCTTTTAGGGCGGATGTCGACTTTTGTCGACAGGAGGGGTTGAAGGCGAATGTCGACAAAAGTCGACATCCAGGGATAAAGGGCGACAATCAGCTGTTAATGGCGACAAATCTCACTGTCACGTCACAGGCATTCCCTCTGTGCTTGGAGGAATGCTAGACTCGTTGACTCGGCAAATAAACATTGCGTGTGCGTGAGTTGCGAAATGTAAACAAAGGCAAGATGGCACCGACATGTGAAAAGGCAGCGAAGCAAGTGCAGAAAAGAAAACACTTGGCAGACGTTGTTTTGCGCATTACCGCGGAGTCGGACTCTTGATTTTTCAGAATCGGACTTTATTGGCAGTGATCAGGAGATCGAGCAAGAGAGTTAGAAGCAGGCATCAGCTGATCAGACACCAGCCGATGCTGCGCCAGCGGATCTGCTGCCAGTTGAGTGCCTTCGCGCAGCCGATGCATCTACGGCAAGGTTCGCATGGGATAAATACACATACATTGATCCGTTGAGAGCCGATCTGGCTACCGGAGTTTACAAGACGGCATGGCTTGCTTTTGGACACGACAGATCACCAGCTGCTGTACTTCAGGCTGCTCTCTCCTGATGCTGCTTTTCAGCTACTGTCAGACGAGACAAACAGGTAGGCAGAGATTTTTTTTGAATCGCGGGCTGCGTTTGCATCGCATTCTCGTTTTTCAAAGTGGAAACCCACAACGAAAGACGAGATGAAGCGCGCTGTGGCATTACAAATAGAGATGGGACAGAACTGGTGATATAACTTCAGGGAGCATTGGTCCAAACGTGTTTTGTCCCCTGGTGGCTTAGGTACGTGCTGCTGCAAAGTTTTATTCACTTCTGTAATAAACAGAAGCAAATCCCATGGGGTGAGCCAGGCTATAATGCCATACATAAAGTTCATAAAGTTTCAGAAGATGAAAAGAGGTGACAATACGGTTTTCATGCAGGCAGAAAACTTGGTGGCAGTGGCATGGCACGATGGCAAATGGGTGACTTGTCTCTCTACAGTACACACTAACAATAAATGTTAGAAAATGCAGCAACAGACAATTGAAAAATAGGCATCAAAACAACACATACTGTAAGGAGTGCAATGTGGCAATGACTGAAATTGGCTGCTTTGAGCGAGATCAGACTTTGCTGTGTAAAATGTATGTGATATGTATATGAAATCATAGAGAATTCAGGCTCATACAACATGCAAGACAGTAACATTTGTCAAAAGTAAATATTTTTTGTTGATTTGATATGTTAAACAATTGCTTTGTGTTCTTTTTTAAAAAATGTTAGTTTTTGGAAAAATATTCAGCCCTGGGAGAAAAGAAACAAAAAAAAAATTAGCCCTAACAGAGTTAATAAGTATGAAACATTTTTCTGCATTTTTGCCAGTTTTCCATTAACAGAATTTGTTGAAATCCATCTGTATATGACAAGAGAGCCCTGCATAAAATGGTTCTTTAAATAAAACAGTAACTAAAATAAAAAGGTTCATGCAAGATTCAGCACAGGTCTAACAATATTACTTTACAATGACATTTATAATTCCTTGCCAAATTCTGAACCAATTCTGACAAGATCTCTGTAGACAGAATAAAAGTTTTTCCAATATTAAATAATACAGAACATCACTTTCTCAATGAATAACAGAAGGTGAATTGGGATTATTCAAGATAAGCAAATAGTGCGTTAAGAGGATATTACAAATCAATTATTTCAAAACACAGTTTTATTCCATCTGGTATTTCTTGAAATTTTGCTGTTAAGGTCGTAGTAGAATTTTGTAATCCTAGGCTATAAGACAGATATACAATTACTGTGATGTAAAATGATCTGATTGTGGGACACTTCCAAAACATGTGATCTAGCAATGCAGAGGTTGGATTGCCCACAGGTTGGAGCTGTATGTTGAGGTGAAGTGCTGGCTCTAAGGCAAGGGATTTGCACTGGCAATCAGAATGTTGCTGGTTCGAATCCCGTAAACACCAAAAGTGACTCTTCTTCACAGGCCCTTAACCTGCAAATCCTGGGTATGATATTAATCTGCATCCAGCCCTGCATGTAGGCCCTCCAACCTGCAGGGAAAAACCTGGGGGTTGGTGGCAGAATTGGCACTTCAGCGAACATAAAAAACCTCACACTGGTTCCATTCCATCTGAACTTGTGTGGTGCTGAGGTGTCACCTGTTGTAGGGCTACACTCGGGTCCCAATCTGGTTTGTCATGTGGTGGGTGCTCCTAGTATGTGAACCATACACATTTTTAGTTGAATTATGCCATGCTTACCTCATAGTGAACATACTTTATAGAATGTACTAGCTGAATTCCTGTCATTCTCTGAAATTAGAGGGGAATATTTTTGATATATTCTGGAGATGCTGTCTGAAACTCCACACTGACCAGTATCATCTAAGGAATAGGTGAACAGGGTTGCCACATCTGACAGGCACTTTACAGCCCAATCACAGTCAAAAATCCCACCCAATCCTACAAAATCTTGCCCAATATTAATTAGTCCATTTCAAGCAAGCAAATTGTCACTCAAACTCACCTTTCAACATCCAAGCAGAAAACATCAGTGAAAGTCATTCCACGGTTTGGCCAATCAGTTCTTAATTTGCATGAGTGAGCGGAGATAGAGAGTTAAATTTGGAGAGTGACTTTCCTGAATGGCTAATGTCGGATGGTACAACTCCCAGAGCAAAGCCTTTAAATGGATTTCTTTAAATATAATCAGCAGCAAGACCAAAAAAAATATAACAAGACCCCATTTGGCTATACGTGTTGCATTTTTTATATCTTTTCAAGTGAAACAACATAATAGACAGAGAAGGAATGTGTCTGCATGCATGTGCAAAGGAAACAAAGTTAAAAGGTTATTTCTGTACTGCACAAAAAAGAAGGTAAGAGACACAACGTTTGGGCTGTGTAGCCTTCGGCAGGTGTGTCACAAGATGTTGCAGCCCAAACATTGTCTCTCTTACCTTCTTTTTTGTGCAGTGCAGAAATAACATTTTAACTTTTTTTTACTTATTAGAAGGATATTATAGTACTATCCCAAGCAATACAATTACAAACATCCTGGCAAAATACAGTACATTTTGTTCATACAGGACCTGTTTCATTTACCAAAACAATATCATCAAATGCCTACTTTTTTTAAATTGTTTTATGAATTATTATAAATATTGCATTCGACTAAAACTTATCAACTATGCAGTAGGCTGTAATTTTCATATTGTCTGAAAGCACAGACGCAATTGATTGTTTTAAATTGAGAGTATCTTCCTATACCTTCTAATACGTTTTTTAAAACTTTTTTTTTTTTTTTATAAAACGTTAATCCACAGTAGTTGAGTTACCACAAAAATAAAGTACTTTCTTTAATGTAACTATCCCATCTTTGTATTCCTTTTTTGACACCCACTTGTACTTTCATTTTTCTGACAGGGTGTTTAATCAGCCGTAATTGGTTGATTCCCATTGCATTGCCCAATTATATCCATAATTGGGTAGCAGAAGCTGTGACTGACAGGTCATTGGTTGAATGATTTATAACTATCTACAAAACTGAAAGGTTTTAAACTTTCACAGGATAAAGAGGTGTGAGAATGCAAACAGACACTTTTAGTCTTTACAAAATCAAACACAATTTTAAGAAAAATAGCCCAAAATTAGGAGTCATGCCCAAGCAATTCTTTTCCACACACAACATATTTAAAAATAGCCCAACTGGGCATGAAGCCGCCAAATCTAGCAACAACACAGGCAAAAGATGAGGAAGGCTGGGTAGGCCATTTTTAAAACTTCTTATCTGTTGTAGCAGATAAGAGCTTTGTCCACCTCTCGGACCCTCAGGTACCACTCCAAACACGAAGTAAAAGTATAACAACTATTTATTTTGTTGTAAAATAGTGCACCAAGCACTCTACACACCATACTACTCATATAATAATTCTCACAATACTAATCACAATTCTCTCCTCCTCGCCCAGACACTTGCCACCCTACCTCCCAGCTCAGCTCAATGTCTGGGCTTTCCCACAGTCCTTTTATACACCCTGACCCGGAAGTGGTTCCTGTCCAAACCCACAAGTCCTTATTCCTTCCGGGTCAGGGTAAACAGTCCTTTTCTTCACCCTGGGAGCACGTCGCTTCTTCCTGTCACGTGACCATGACGTACTCCCAGGTTATAGGGCACATAAGAGCCCACTAGCCCCCCTACAGCAACTCCCGGTGGCCCCCAAGGTATCCAGCAGGGCTGTGTATAAAAACTACAAAGTCCATGAGGCCCTGCTGGAACTCGGGGCATGTTCCTGCTGTCCGGAGGGCTCCTCCTGGCGGCCTGGGGGTGGCGACCGGAGTCTGTAGCCAGCCGTCCATCACACTGTGTATAGAAGAGAGAAAGTGTTTTGCTGGAAGATTAAATTTGGAGCATAACAGTCCAAAAGATGCAAGTACATTATTGATATAGAGACTTCTAAATGTCACAGTCCATAGCGAATTTTACAGATTTAATACTGCCTAGGATGAAGGAGGCTGAAACAGGTGTTTATCTTGTATAGGGGCAACAGAAAAGAGCTTCTCTGCCTTAAAATGGGTTCTTCCTTGGTTTCAACTCTTTCGAAAATAGTGAACCACTAAATTGACAAGACTTAGTATTGACTGGAGCACAGAGAATAGCACACAAAAACGATTTGGAAGAAAACTTCCATCCAGCGGCCAAACTAGCAGGTGAAGTTTCATGGACCTTTACCAATTTCCAATATTTGATTTGATGGTTATTTGCAGCCCTGTAATTCTCTTATGTTTTGATCTCTGTATAGTCACTGTCTTAATGTGTGGCTCATTTGAGATTGACATAAATTATACCACAATTGAAGCTAACTTCATAAACAGACATTTGTTGATATATGTAAGGACGGTCTGAAAGAGATACAGGAGTTTTAGAATCAATGTATGCAAATATCCTTGAATTAAAGTCTGCAATGTGTACTTTAATCATATTTGAATTGTTTAATTTGTAATTATAAACTGGGGAAGCAGAGGGGCAAATCAAGGAAAAATGTCTTCTTTGTTTCGAACATTATGGAGGGCACTATATATATCTATATATATATATCTATATATATCTATATATATATCTATATATATATCTATATATATATATATCTATATATATATATATATATATATCTATATATATATATATCTATATATATCTATATATATATATCTATATATCTATATATATATATATATCTATATATATATATATATCTATATATATATATATATATATATATATATATATATATATATACATATACATATATATATATATATATACTATATTACATGTATATATATACTTTTACAAAATGGCCCATAAAGCTTGTGGAAATGAACTACAGGAAATATATAAGAAGAAAATCAGCAAAAGTTGATTTAATAAACAATACATCAGAGTATGAGCAAAAAAAATGCAAAAAGTATATATATTTGCATCATTGTCAAAATAGCCTTGAAGAAATTTTAATTGTAGCACCTCCTTTAAGAGAAAAAGTAATGGGCCATTTCAGTAAAAAACAAAGATATTATTTGATTACAGGTTTTTGAGTTCTGCTGTGAACCAGTTTTAAATATCCATCCATCCCTCCATTCACTTTCTAAGTTGCTTTTCGAGTTCTCAGCTGCAGGGAGCTGCTGCATACTTGCATCCATTGCAGGATATATGCATGCAAATACTTGGACAATTTAGAGTAACCTGATATGCAGGGTCTTCACAAATTCACACAGATATGAAAAGATTGTTTAAACACCACACAGGCCATATCCGGGCCAGGATTCTGGAACTGTGAGGTACCAGTGCTAACCACTGTGTCACTATGCCAACCAGTTTTAAAACATAAAAAAAGAATTTCCATGTCTCGTAGGCCTGCCTATCAAAAACGCAGAGCACAGCAATTAAGGTCTGATTTGGGTTAATTAAAAGAAAAAGTCTTTAAGG
The DNA here is from genome assembly GCF_900747795.2 of Erpetoichthys calabaricus. Classification (NCBI taxonomy): domain Eukaryota; kingdom Metazoa; phylum Chordata; class Cladistia; order Polypteriformes; family Polypteridae; genus Erpetoichthys; species Erpetoichthys calabaricus. Next base: position 32,514,460 of record NC_041405.2, read on the forward strand.
CTCACATCAAACACTCACTGAACAATTTTCTTGTCGGAAGACAGCATTCAAATTGACAAAATAAGCTGGCACTCCTTCTGCATAGCAGAATTTAAGCTTAGCTTCAGTAAAGCACTACTACTACTACTACTACTACTATAACCCTAAAGAGACAATAAAATGTGTTACTGGGTATCTGAAAAAGGAACATGCTTATGAACGACTTTTAACAAAGAAATAGGATAGATACCTGCACCCCAAGGTTTAAGTTAAAGTTGTGAACAGCATTTGCAAGGTTTGAAAGACTGCCTTTTAGGATGCAGAATGACTGCATCTTTACTCCAGGTAATTGTTTTCTTTCTTCCATTACTCTTTTGCTTCACCAGTCAACAAGCATTACCTCGCATTACCTGTTTTAATCCTGGAAGTTGAATTGAAAAATGAAATTATCAACTACAGCATTTTTCTGCAACCACTAACTGCACTTAAAGAAAAGGTGTTTTTTTTTTATGTCAGCTTCAATGGAGGTACTCGCTGAACATAAGAGAGAAAACAGCTGTTTCAAGTCTGCAAGACATTGTCTGCTGCTTCATACAGAGACAGCTAATTAATGGCCGGCAACTTAAGGGAATGCTGTTTAGTGTCCAGCCTCACAGATGTTGCCTGCCTTAACTGAACCCTCTCCTCCTTAGGTCACCTCAATGTCATTCAATTTTTATAGAAGGAGAGGAGACTCCAACAAAAGAAAAACAGAAACCAAAATACAAATATCTCCCATTTCAGCAGAACAGCTGTCTGAGCTACAGAAGTACAGAATTCTCTTAACTATGGAAAGGGTGACTCTGTATTCACACATCCACTGCACCACTCTGCCTCCTAGCGCTTATGGTATCACCAGGAAAATACCTGGTAACTTCTAATTATTAAAAAAAAAAAAAAAAAAAGTAGAAAGTAATAAAATAGTGCATGGAAAGGTTAGCATCGTTAACGAAAACTGTAACTAGAACTCCTCAAAAACTACTTCATTAAACAAAATAAAAGAAAAATAAAAGCTGAGTGAAAAACAAACCTAAAATTAAAACCACATACAAAAAACTAACAGAAATAAAATGCAAAATGGTACTAACAAAATTCTGTTGTTTCCATTTTTTTTAAATAAACCAATTGTTGGTAGCTTATTGTTAACCATTGTTCCCTCTGAGGTGCACACAACTACAGTTAGGTCCATAAGTATTTGGACAGTGAAATAATTTTCCTAATTTTGGCTCTAAATGCCACCACAATGGATTTGAAATGAAGAAATAATTACATGATTGAAGTGTAGGCGTTCAGTATTAATTCAAAGGGTTTAATAGGAATGACAGCCAGTTTTTAAACATGGTCACCCCATTTTCGGGGGCTCAAAAGTATTTGGACAATTGACTGTTCCATAGCCAGGTGTGAGCAGGTCCCTCATTATTTCATTAACTGTTAAGCAGGCAGAAGGTCTGGAGTTGATTCCAAGTGTGGAATTTGCATTTGGAAGCTGAACTCTCAATATGAGATCCAAAGAGTTGTCAATGCAAATAAAAACAGGCCATCATTAGGCTGAGAAAACAAAACAAACCCATCAGAGAGAGAGAGAGCAGAAACACCAGGAGTGGTCAGATGAACCATCTGGTACATTCTTAAAAAGAAAAAAGGTACTGGGGAGCCCAGCAACACCAGAAGGCCTGAACAACCACGGAAGACAACTGTGCTAGAGATGATTGCAGAATTGTTTCCTTGGTGAAGAAAAACCAATTCGCAACATTTAGCCAAACCAAGAACACTCTCCGGGAGGTAGGCCTATTATTGCCAAAGTCTACAATCAAGAGAAGACTTCACAAAAGTAAACACAGAAGGTTTACCACAAGGTGAAAACCACTGGTAAACCTCAAGCATAGAAAGGACAGATTAGACTTTGCCAGAAAATATTTTTAAAAAGCCAGTCCAGTTTTGGAATAGTGTTCTTTTTGGACAAATGAAATTAAGATCAACCAGAATGATAAGATAAAGTACAGTGTGGAGAAGAGAAGGAACGGCTCATGATATTTAGTATACCATGTGATCTGTGAAACATGGTGGAGGCAGTATTATGGCATGGGCATGAGTGACTGCCAATGGAAGTGGTCACGGGAGTTTATTGATGATATGACTGTTAACAAAAGATGCAACATGATTTCTGAAGTGTACAGGGCTATACCGTCTGCTCAGATTCAGACAAATGCTGCAAAATTGATAGGACAATGTTCCCAGTACTGATGGACAATAAGCCAAACATACTGTGACAGCAAACCAAATGCCTTTCAATGCAAAGAAATGGAATATTCTTCAATAACCAAGTCAATCAACTGACACTTAACATAACAGGACATGCATTTCAGCACTTGGAGATAGCCATTGACTAGAAAGGATTTTCAACCAAGTATGAAAAATGATTGCTGTATTCATGATTATGTTAGTCTGTCCAAACACTTTTGAGCCCAAGAAAATGGGTGGACCATGAATAAAAATGGCTGTCTTTTCTAAATGGCTAATACAATACTTTTGTTAAATGCATTAAATTAAAACTAGAAGTCTACACTTCAATCATATTTTGACTGCTTCCTTTCAAATCCATTGTGGTGGCACACAGAGCTAAAATTATATCACTGTCCAAATACTTATTGGCCTAACTTTAAGTTTTAGCACACACCATTTTCCAGCAGTGTAGAAAGAAATTAATCACAAAATCCCCCCAACCAAAAGTTTGCAAAGCCCCTTCACCTGGTAATCAATTATTAAAGCATGGTATGGAAAGTCCATATGTGAATCCTTTGAAAACCGACATTAAGGTGACCCCGCTAGTGAGCGATCTGCTTATCCATTGTCAACGTTATTCGTGCACACTTTGGAGGCTGTTGGTTTTGAGGTAACTTGTTTGAAGGAAGTCTCAATGACCAACTATTTATAAAAATAAGCAAAATTTGAAGAAGAAAGTTTCTTACATTTGATCAGAGTTCAAGCTGTTGAATCAGAGAAAAGCCACAAAGAGGACAAACAGGGTCCACAATCAAGCTGACAAAGTTTGTAACAATTACAATATTCTGAAAATTCTATTTTATTTATTCACAGTTATATGCAAAGTGTAACTGGAATGAAGGCAACATAGCAAGGAAAGTAGGTAATGTGCAAGCACAAGCTACACACTGGCATGTATAGCACATTAAATATCATAAACCGTTGCTTTCACCGAGTTAAAATATGGAGATCAACTCTTTGCTTAACACCATGCCCCATTATGTCAAAATCAGTTTACAGTAAGCTTAAAAATGTTCTTATCCTTGCTCTCAGTTGTTAGTTTTCTGAAGGTTTAGAAAAGTTTTGGTTAGTGGTGCACTGTTCCAGTTGTTCACTTTTTTGTATCGTTTTTTGAGATCTAACCTTTTCGTGTCTGGTTCTGATTTCAGCCTTGCACTTGATGCTGTTGGTTAGGCTCTGGTGGATTACAATGTTTCAATCATGAATGAGTTGATAGACGGAAAACATTATTTGTTAAAAAATGAAATACCTTTCTGGTTGGAAGTCATTTCTCTAAGTCCATAATGTGAGACTGCTTTAAGACTCTAATGCAGATACAGACTTGTGATTTCAGATTAACTTTAAATATTTTTTAATAATTTATCTTCAGGTAAAAAAAAAAAAAAAAATTTTGATTTTCAAAATTTTTTAAATAATTTATCATTACGTAATACACTATTAAAAAAAGAATGCAGTCAGCCTACCCATGCTATATATTTTTTATCTTCTGACGCAGTGCAACATACAGTACAAGTACACCTGTTCTCCTTCATAATTAAATAAATACTATAGTTTCAAGTATGTTCTGTAATTATACAAATTTTATATTATAACATATGCATAAATAATATATTGCATAATGGTATGTAGAGCGGCATGGTGGCACAGTGGGTAGCACTGCTGCCTCGCAGTTGGGTGATCTGGGGACCTGGGTTAGCTTCCCGGGTCCTCCCTGCGTGGAGTTTGCATGTTCTCCCCGTGTCTGCGTGGGTTTCCTCCGGGCGCTCCGGTTTCCTCCCACAGTCCAAAGACATGCAGGTTAGGTGGATTGTCGATTCTAAATTGGCTCTAGTGTGTGTGTTTGTGTGTGTCCTGCGGTGGGTTGGCACCCTGCCCGGGATTGGTTCCTGCCTTGTGCCCTGTGTTGGCCGGGATTGGCTCCAGCAGACCCCCGTGACCCTGTGTTCGGATTCAGTGGGTTGGAAAATGGATGCATGGATGGATAATGGTATGTAGTGCTCATAGGGTAATGTAACCGAAAAGTTTTGCTCACACCAACATGCCGCTTGTGGGAACATAGCTATTGAATGTCACTCCTTTATCATTAAATGCTATGCACTATATGGCTGTCACAGCCGCCCATTTCCCAGCAAATGGTGCTGTTATGCAAAAACTAGAATATTTGCTTTATATTTAACATACTGGTAAAAGATTTATAATCCAATTTTTATATTTCCAATTTTCAATTATATGTTTAATGCAGTGTCTTATCTAGAAAAATATGACTTTTTAGAGCTTGTGAAATTTTCTTTGAGCCAAGCACCGCTAGCCTGTTTCCAGGTTGCTTGGGCAGGCCCTTGGACCCTGCAGTGTTCTAAGCATACCTTTGAACATGGGCAGTCTGAACCTATCGGTTCCATCTTGTGACTTAGATGCTACAGCCCTTTTTTAAGCAACTAACTGGTTGATTTTTAGGGATGCAATTTAAAGGGTATGTGAACATGCACATATCTCTATTTTAGAACTGACATTTATTATATATGCACTAGGGATGAATGAACAATTTTTTATCACTATTAAAGTAACCAGATTTATCATGGTTTTCAATATTATCACTGTATTGTTAAAATATGGCGATTAAAAAAATTCACTGTCTCAGATGTTTTAAACCAATTTTTGTAATGTCAGATGGTACAAATAGACATACAGTGCATCTGGAAAGTATTCACAGTGCATCACTTTTTCTACATTTTGTTATGTTACAGCCTTATTCCAAAATGGATTAAATTCATTCAACACCCCATAATGACAACATGAAAAAAAGTTTACTTGAGGTTTTTGCAAATTTATTAAAAATAAAAAAACTGAGAAATCCCAGGTACATAAGTATTCACAGCCTTTGCTCAATACTTTGTCGATGCACCTTTGGCAGCAACTACAGCCTCAAGTCTTGTTGAATATGATGCCACAACCTTGGCACACCTATCCTTGGCCAGATTCGCCCATTCCTCTTTGCAGCCCCTCTCAAGCTCCATCAGGTTGGATGGGAAGCATCGGTGCACAGCCATTTTAAGATCTCTCCAGAGATGTTCAATCGGATTCAAGTCTGGGCTCTGGCTGGGCCACTCAAGGACATTCACAGAGTTGTCCTGAAGCCACTCCGTTGATATCTTGGCTGTGTGCTTAGAGTCGTTGTCCTGCTGAAAGATGAACCGTCGCCCCAGTCTGAGGTCAAGAGTGCTCTGGAGCAGGTTTTCATCCAGTATGTCTCTGTACATTGCTGCAGTCATCTTTCCCTTTATCCTGACTAGTCTCCCAGTCCCTGCCGCTGAAAAACATTCCCACAGCATGATGCTGCCACCACCATGCTTCACTGTAAAAATGGTATTGGCCTGGTGATGAGCGGTGCCTGGTTTCCTCCAAACGTGACGCCTGGCATTCACACCAAAGAGTTCAATCTTTGTCTCATCAGACCAGAGAATTTTCTTTCTCATGGTCTGAGAGTCCTTCAGGTGCCTTTTGGCAAACTCCAGGTGGGCTGCCATGTGCCTTTTACTAAGGAGTGGCTTCCGTCTGGCCACTCTACCATACAGGCCTGATTGGTGGATTGCTGCAGAGATGGTTGTCCTTATGGAAGGTTCTCCTTTCTCCACAGAGGACCTCTGGAGCTCTGAAAGAGTGACCATCGGGTTCTTGGTCACCTCCCTGACTAAGGTCCTTTTCCCCCGATCGCTCAGTTTAGATGGCCGGTCATCTCTAGGAACAGTCCTGGTGGTTTCAAACTTCTTCCACTTATGGATGATGGAGGCCACTGTGCTCATTGGGACCTTCAAAGCAGCAGAAATTTTTCTGTAACCTTCCCCAGATTTGTGCCTCGAGACAATCCTGTCTCGGAGGTCTACAGACAATTCCTTTGACTTCATGCTTGGTTTGTGCTCTGACATGAACTGTCAACTGTGGGACCTTATATAGACAGGTGTGTGCCTTTCCAAATCATGTCCAATCAACTGAATTTACCACAGGTGGACTCCAATTAAGCTGCAGAAACATCTCAAGGATGATCAGGGGAAACAGGATGCACCTGAGCTCAATTTTGAGCTTCATGGGAAAGGCTGTGAATACTTATGTACATGTGCTTTCTCAATTTTTTTATTTTTAATAAATTTGCAAAAACCTCAAGTAAACATTTTTCACATTGTCATTATGGGGTGTTGTGTGTAGAATTCTGAGAAAAAAAATGAATTTAATCCATTTTGGAATAAGGCTGTAACATAACAAAATGTGGAAAAAGTGATGCGCTGTGAATACTTTCCGGATGCACTGTAATAAGCAACAAATAACTTATTAGAATAACATTTATGTTTAATTTGAAACAACCACAATTAAACATACAAAATTCTGATTTTTAAACACCTATATAGTACACCAAACTACTATATGGCTATAAAACACTAATATTCTACTATGTACAGGGCTTGAAATTCATTTATGAAACTGGGAGGATCCCAGTTAAATTTAACACAAGATCAGATTCCAGACTCAGTGACGGGAATGAAAATCTAAGTATATAGTCATACTATTCTTTTTTTCTTGTCAGTTGGTTTAGTTTCTGCAGCTTTAAGGCAGTTGACAAGGCTGCAAGTGTGAATGCTGTTAATTTATGGAAATTTGAGATATACCATTAACGTACAGTTAACATATCCTTAGCCTAGGTGGCACAGTAGTCACTCTGATAAACACTGCTGCTTTACAGGTAGAGCATACCCCACTAGGTTCAAATCCAGCACCTGAATTTCCCCTTGGGATTAATAAAGTATCTATCTATCTATCTATCTGACTGACTGTCTGTATAAAATCTGCCATGATCTCCCTGTGTCTTGTGTTTTTTTTTTTTTTCTGGATCCTCCAGCTTTCCTCCCACATTCTCACAGCCTTGTAGGGATGGTTAAATATTCCCAGTGTGACTGTGAGTGTGTGCATGAGTGGACGCTGTGATAAACTGGTACCCGGTCTGGAGTCTTTTTCAGCATTGAGCCTAGTACTGTCTGGATAGTCTCCTGTTCTTCTTAAGTGGAGTATGTGGGTTTGGGAATGACTATGAATTTATTACTTTGCCAGTAAACATATTCACATTGAGATTACTACAAACTATTGCCAAAACCAAAAGACATTTCTAAAAGATCAGAAGAGTCTGTGTCACACACGCGTGTTTAGGAGACAACTAAAGGGCTTGAGTACATGTAATTCCACGCCGGACCAAGGGGTGGCGAAATGCACTAATTCTCCCTCTCGATCTTTTACAGACCATTCTAGGGAAATCCCGCCCAGCTCTGGGGCAGCCAACGACGTCACTTCCGGTTCTGGTCCTGATGACATCACTTCCCCTTCTGGCCTTTAAAGCCATAGACATATATAGATAGACGATGCATTCACTGTGTTGCCCAGCTGACACGATAAGTCAACTCGTCCGCGAGTGGCAAAGTGCCATTTAAACTAATACATGTAGACGTGGAAACCTGGTTTTCTGATGAAAAAACAATAACGTTTAAAACAATATCGCTTACATACAACAGATTTTGGCGAATCGTTTAAATGCAATTATTCATATCAATTTATACACTAATAATGACAATAATTAAATAATAATAATAATTATTATTAAATAATTCCTCCCTTCCTTCCATATAAGTAACATTTCTCGGACTGCCTTCTTCCATCTCCGAAACATTTCTAGACTTCGTCCTGTTCTTACGCAACACAGTACTGAAGTATTGGTTAATGCCCTAGTCACATCAGGTATAGATTACTGTAATGCTATTCTATCTGGCATCCCACAAAAACTTATCCATCACTTACAACTTCTTCAAAATTCTGCTTCCAGGATAATAACCTGCTGTTCTAAATCCACTGAACATATTACACCTACTCTCTCTCAACTTCACCTGCTCCCTGTTAGCTACAGAATACATAATACTGCTCTTAACATTTAAAGCTCTCCACAACCTCACTGATCTCCTACAGACTTACACTCCTCTCGCTCACTCAGATCCTCATCTGCAGCTCTACTTTCTGTACTGCACATCAAACTCTGTTCTATGGGAGCTCGAGCGTCTCTCATACTGCTCCTCAACTCTGGAATTCTCCTCCCTCTCATATACGTCAGCTCGATGCAATAACACATTTTAAAACCACCCTCAAAACTTATCTTTTCAAACTGGCATACCAATTGTGAATTTTGCACTGTTACTGCCAGTTATCTTTGTTTGTTTGCTAATTATTGCTTTTTGATTTATCATTCTCTTGTTTTAATTTTACTAATGTTGTTTAATATTATTGTAAGGTGACCTTGAGTGCTAAGAAAGGCACCTATTAAATAAAATGTATTATTATTATTATTAATTATTGAGACGAAAACTTGACCAATGTCTGAAAGTCAAAATAGTAAGACTACAACTGGCAGTCTGGTCTTTCTTTTAACAGTGAAATGATACACTCAAGTGACAAAAATAAACAATTTTATTGTATACAAATTGGCTTAATAATTTTTGAAAACATTTCACTCATTCCTCTCTCAGTCTCTCCCTCTCTCACACACACACGCACACACACACATAATGTGGTTACTTAAATATATACAGGATGGCATCTAAAATCCATGAAACAGAACTGTCTTACATAGCTTTTTCCGTGTGTTGCCACTCTAATTTTAGAGTATTCAGTTCGGCAATATGGTGCAGCCTTAGTTTGTGGAAGACAGACACAACTAAAGACATGAGCATAAAATGATGGTTGTCAATTTCAAACTGTGTTTCCTCGATGTGCTCATTGAGAAAAAACACATCATCTGAACCAATCTCAGCCCAAACAAACTGATTGATCAAAGATCCACTGACAGCTTACCCTAATGTCGACTGTCGGATAACACGCTCAGCTACTTTGACCACCTTGACTGTACTCTCAGAAGGAATCATCAAACCTCCTTTGTTTTATAATGTGAGTAAGTGGTAGCTTTGATCATGTGATGCCGGTACAGCATGTTACCAAACTAGCACGGCACACATCACAGGACAGCTTAGTCAAAATCCTGTCTAAGGACCACCTCCCACTGCTTCCTGAGGTGGATTTCTTTGGGAAACCTTCAAAGTTTGAGAAATGTTAACAGCTAACAACAATCTACATAGTTAGTGACTAAATACGTTTGGCCAAAGCGTTGTTTGGAGGCTCACTTGAACACATAAATGCATAGCTTTGCTAGTTTAGTCTGGCGTAGCTAAAGTTAAGATTATAAAACGGGATTTTCTAATGGCCAAATATAACCAAAACAATTGTTCAGCCCTACCTATGAAATGTAATCCGCCAGGATCTGGTTTGGAGCGTACAGCGGTTTGTACAAGCCCAAGCAGCACATGTGTGAGGCATCTTTATTAATTACTTCACTCCACAGCAGTGCCACTCGCAATATGTTGGCGACGTTGACATACGATGCTGCTGGTCATGCTGCGTCTAGTAATTCTATGTCTGTGTTTAAAGCTGCCATCTTGTGGATTATAAGGAGTTCTGTTTTGGACTCAATTGTGTGAACACGTCAATGTTTTTGCAACAGTTTTGTAGCCGGGAAAAATTATACGGGTGGCTGCCCCAAACGTTCACAATGTCTGATGGTCATTCTTCTTACAGCTGTAAAGGTGAACTGTGGTATCACTGGGAAAGTTGTCCTACAAAGTACTCGCTGTTCTGCTGACTGTTGTTATCAGTGTTAGAAAGCTGGAAGCCAAGGACACATTCAATTTTCTTGATGATTATCTTAGAGCATTGTTCATCATTTTGTGTCACTAATTTTACTTTTCAGTTTCATTTTTAAAGGCAATCAGTCCACTGCAAACATTTTAAAGAAATGATGAGAATATCTTTAAGTATAGTCACTGTGCAACCTAAAATATGCAGCTTACCAGTTCATCAAATAAAAAGTAGCCAAACTGAATTTAAATTCACTAAAAAAACAAGTCAATTTCCTGAATGTTTTTATTGATTCTGGCGCAAGAATATATGTTAGCTTGTTTTTAGCTTTCCCTTTAAAAAGTTTAGTTCAGTTTCTTCTAAAGCACATTTTAAACAAAAGGCAACGCGTGCTTCGTATTTGTGTGCACAGCTCCACTTAACAGGCAACTGGTAAACTCTGCAGCTCCCTGCTGCAATTGTAACACATAGTGACATCCTATGCATGCAAGTCTAATGATACATACACAATGAAAAAAATAAAGTATTTCCTTGGTAATAATTATAAAACAGTGATTTACAAAAAGGCGTTAAATATTCTTGCAAAAAAAGCAAGAGAGGTTGCTTACTAATTAAATATTTCTGCATCAAATTACAAGTACTGATGAAACGTTATTTAAAATGTACACCACCTCATCCAGTTGGATCACTCTATTCCAGTGTATGCGCTTATGTCAATATTTTTATTTGAAGTTCAAGGTCCTGGTCAATTTATAAGGCTGGACATAAATGACTTGTACTAGAGATCTGAATGAACAAAATATACTGGATTTATCACCCCTTATAATAAACAGTGTAGGCACACAGGTATAACACACATCGGGACAGTACATACCAAACAAATTCGTACAGGAGCACGCAACACTAAAACCTTATTACTGATAGGATTAGTTTTACACCAGGAGTTGTGGTAAAGTAATTATTACTGGAGGACTTCTGTAATTTTAGGCCTGTCTAAATATTTTACTTACTTGCACAGGAACAGTTTAAACTGGAAATGTTTTTTATAGAAGGTAAAAGGCTCTGTAATTTTCATGGAGGCATGAACACACAATCCATAAAAAGGTACTGACATGAGTGATTTGGACTAAAATAATGGAGGTCCTCCAGTTATTATGACTTTACCCCAGCTCCTGGTGTAAAACTAACCCTACCTGAACAAGAGCTGTGAACTATTGCCACTGCCTTCTACCATAGTTATATTAAAGCACTAGATGCCCAATTTGCATGCAATGTAAATGCAACGCTATACTGATATAATAATAAATAGAATGTGAAGCGTTGAAATAACCATTGGGAATTTCACTGTGGTTAATTGTAAAAACCTGTATCCACCCCATTCCTAATATGCAAAACATGATTTACCACTTTGCCCATTCAATAAAAAATGGAAAATTATGAATATTCATTTGCATTTTGGCTTTCACTATTAAGTATTCAATGTTGATATATCTTTGAATACCATTCTTTGGTGGTTGTTCTACATGTCAATAAGCTAAAAGATCTTGATTTTGTGTGATTTTTTAAGTGCATTGCTTTCTTAACATTTTATCATCATTAGTGTGGTACCCTAATACATTGTGAAATACAGTGTCTCTCACTCACTCCCTCACATGAGGTTTACTGGAGGCCATCTCCTTCCTGGGCCACACTCCAACGCTGATTCAACTGCTCTGATCTTCCATGGCTCCTTCCACTGGGCTTCAATGATCTTTTCTGTGCCTACTGGCTGCTCTTTCATGCCACCAGCTGCACTTCACACCACTCATTTGGGGTCAGAGGCTCTCATTTTCCCTAAACTCTGTGTATAAGTGCAAGCCAGGCTGATGGATTTAAGCAGCAGAGTAGCAGGTCTCATAAACGGTGCTCTTTAAGTGCTTGATTATTTCCCTCTCTCTCTCACACAAACATACTCTACATGGCTTCACAGAGTGGCTCTGTCCTTTCTGTCAGCATCTGTTTCCCAGGTGTGCACGGAACCACCTGAATTTTGATGCCAAAAATGTCATTGCTGCCTACAAGCCTAATAAGCATGATTTGCATTCAGCTACCTGAACAGGAAATGTTTCTGAAAATGGACACATAACACAAGACATAGCCATAAATGTGAATGTCTTCTTTAGGGGTACTTTTTGAGTATAACAGACAGTAACAATTTCATAGCTGATGATACGGCAGCATGGTTTGTGTAACTCAATTAAAGGAAAAGAACCTGATAAACTTAAAAAAACAGACTTAAACTAACTCCATAAAGAAGTTTAAAAAGAGGTTAAGGACTGTGAAGCAAACCTAAAAAACACAAACCTACCAGAGGAGGTAAAATGATAGGTTACTTTAGTCAGAAAATTTACCTGCAGAAATCTTTTCACCTCAGCTGAGCAAAAACAAAACCAGAGAAAGTGCACTAGCATACCTACAGTCTTTACCGACTGTCTAGCAGCTAGCATGAACTTATCACCGTGCTCCTTGAACAGATGGACACTGGTAGAATACAAGTAACACACATTTTATAAAATGTTAAGAACTCTATAAATAGCTGGAGCAAAAAAGATGTCAGAGAGCGTTTTAAGAGTATATCTACATGTTCCTACAATCCTTTTACTGTGTAGGCACAGCATGCATTTCTTAATCTTCCATCAGACTTTTTTTTAACCTACTGTAAAATGAATACTAAACATTTATCAAAATTAAAACTGAATCAATTCACCAAAATAAAATCTGAATTCAAAATCTTCAAACGTTCACTCAAGAAAATTGAAAATATAATTGCATGTGAAAATAGTATAGAAAACTCATTTTTAAGAATAAACTAAAATAATCTGTTTTTTTTATGCATACATCTCAGTCAGACTCTTAGGTAACAGTGAGGACCTGTTAGCACATCCTGTGTCATAGGATTTTTTTTAAGAAATAGTTTGTCTTTGATATTAGGCAATACTATGCTAAAACTGTAAGCCACAATAGCTAAATTGAGGTTCAAGTTTAAATTTATTGCCATGTACGCTTAATACAATAACATTTTGATCTTCATATTAGCTAATGACCAATGACACTGGCATAATGCCATCAAGAGACAGACAATGCTTACAACTATACAGTGCACAGTGAATACAACACCATACATTAAATTTAACATCACACAATACATACAAGAAACCCTGCTGCCAGTATGAGTTGTTGTTGAGTATCCTTATTACCTATGAATAAAATCTGTCACTAAATCTAGTGGTGCAAGTACTAAAATACCAAAGAGTGTGCCAGAATGTACTATGGAAAAAAAGTGACTGTGCAAGCTGTTTGGGGACTTCTGCAATATCTCTTACCTTGTCCTTTTACATAAAAAATCTCTAATCACAACAACATGACATATGTATACACCATTGGTTTTAAATTAAACAAATTAAGTACATTTAGCAACAGATTTCCAGGAACTCTGTATGCAATCAGAGCTGAAAAAGGTTGAACTGAGCTTGACAGGGGAAAAAAAGGATAGAGGTTGACAACTTAAACAGAGTTGGAATAGAGCTAAGGAATCTATATTACTAAACCACAGTTGTATAATTATATGCACGGACGCAGGACACACCAAGGCACATGCATACAACGCCTCAGCGCCCCAGAGTCAGTAGGTGGCGCCCAAACAACACAACCTGTAAACTAAACTTGCTCTAATCCGCTGTGCCAGCAGTCAGTGTGGCGTATTTGAATCACATAATGGTAATTCAGTATTAAAAGTAAGTTGAATTATGATTCCTAACAGTAAACGACTTCTACCTAATGACACAGCCACAGAAAAACAAAAACGAGACCGCATGGATAAGAATAATAAACGAAGGCTGCTACAAGCTCTACAGAGACACCAGAAGCAAAGAAGTCACGGCTCCAAAAAGAAAGACCTCAACTAACGGAATACAAAAACGAGCCCGTATGGATAAACACAATGAATGAAGGCGCCCACAACGCGCTTCTGAAACAGCAGAGGCAAAGGAGCTCAACGATTAGAAATACAAAAACGAGCCTGTATGGATACGACCTGTAAACTAAACCTGAGGTGAAGCGTGCACGCCAGGTTGTACAGCCGCCCGAATGCGAGCACCCACACCACCGCATATACCACCTTCGTTTAGTAATGTAGCGCTCCATGCTCCACCGCCATGGTCACTTCAGCACGCGAATCCACTGCCGTCAGCAAACGACTTCTGGCTAACGACACAGCCGTAGAAAAACAAAAACAAGACCGCATGGATATAAACAATGAACGCAGGCGCCTACAACGCGCTTCTGAAACACGTCACGGCTGCAAAAAGAAACCGCTTTAGTACAAATATATTTATTTAATTAAATGAAAACTCTCCCAGGACGCACCCACCCTCCATGACTTTACTTCCCTCCAAATATCGGAGGGAACAGAAAGTGATTGCCATTCTTGGATTTGCGATTCTTTCCAGAATCGCGGGTTTACTGGTCATATCTACAATGGTGATCAGTACCAAAAGCAGGATATGCATTCCATTGAGTGGTATACTTTATGCATTCTTTACCCGGCTAATTTATTTTATGTTAATTATTAATTACATCCAGGAGGCTTTTTTTTTTTTATAAGGCACAATGTCCCATGGTTACATTTAACATTTTAGAAAAATATTCAACCAGACTAAGACCCTAAAATGAGCTTTTAAGTTAATGGTGTTTTTGCTAATTACTGACACCTATATTTTCACAGTCCATCAAACATGTCTCATCAAGGATAATATCTAAAGGAGCTTTAGCATGCTGCTGACATCACTTTTCTATGAATCACAGGGGTCATCCATTTGTCTAGAGCTCTAACATTTCTTACTATTGTCAACCTTTTGGCATTCACCAATAGCTTTGAGTAACTTATTGTATGTAGTATTTGTAAATAGTTCATCAACGTGTGGAAAATCAGTTTTTTCAACAAAACATGGGAATAGTTGACTGGAGGCATTCCCATATCCATATTCTGCTTTTAAAAAAAAAGGTGGCCAGGATTTAGTCATCTACTCCTTTTCAAATATATTATCTGCCTTGAGGGCCGCAAAGTGCATTTCAAAAGCCATTAAGTGTAGTCTTATTTTTGCTTTTTATTTAGAACTCAATGCAAATGCTACTGACGATTTCCAGAAAACATCAATGTCTCTCTACATCTCACTATGCATAAACATACTTTCAACAACCCACCTTGGGTATTTCAAGGCCACTTCTCCACACTGACCTGCTGAACATGCAGAATTACAGCTCTGATTTTCGTACCTAATTAAAAATCAGGACAAATCATAGACTAATGAACAGATTTATACATCACAATTCAAAAAGAACAGAACACTGTAAAAATGTGCTACTCATTTAATAAATATTGTATGAATGTTTACTAAATCATAGAGTTATCCATAGATTTTTTTTTTTTTTTTTTTCAGATTTTGGGGCTTGAGGAAATGAAGGAACGCATCATGGCTACTGTGTTATCCATCAACAGTTACATGTTACACAGGGTCTGGGATGAATTAGACTACAGGACTGATCTGTTGCATGGGAAACGAGGAGACCATATTAAGCATTTGCAAGACTAAGAAAAGCAATATGAGAACTACATGTTCACATGATTCATTTTAAAAAAAGTGTTTAATTCTTCTCGGTCAACATGTATTCGTCAAAATCAACAGATATGTTTCTGATTTAGAAACATATGTTTTCTATGTAATATTCCCAATCTGGATTCGTTCCTTTAACTCTTCATTAAAAAATGCTCCACTTTGTTAAAGCCAAATGACAAGTGATGAATTAGCCAAGTATTGGTGAATAAAACATTTCCATTTCTACATTATCTACTTTAATAGACCCTGGCAGCCATCAAGCTTGGCAAAATATTTTAGCACTTCTCCTGAGAAGAAACAAATAAAAGAAAAATACTGGACTCTCTGTCTTTAAGCTACTTGGGCAAGCCATATTTTTCACTTTTATATCAGAGTAAACTAATCATTTCCTCTGTGTGAAACTGAAATGCTCAGCTTTGCATGATTTTCTGCACTAAAGCAATGTGGTTTTCTGTTGTTCACTAATTAGGGTAATATTCCTGCAGATGATGCTGCGTAAAGAATCTAATAAGTGTATGCAAAAGGTTTTCTTGAATACCACAAGCCACCACGCTCTGGTGAAGATTTTTATTTAAAAGACAGGGCATGGCACAACCTGTAGGGCAAGCAGCCCTATAAACTTTCCCAGACCAACCCATTAGCCACACGACCTCCTCCCACACTCTCCCCAGTCAAAGAGGTATCGCAGAGAACAGATCCAGGCCTAGTGATGTCAGGCAGCTATTTTCATCCTAGTTTCCATGGAAACCTAGCGTGCTAAGGCCTAACAGTTGAACTTAGAAAATTAGCTCCTTCTAACAGTCAATCATGCATCACAGAGAGATGTTTATACAGGCATTTCTTTAACTTGTGGATAACCCATAGTGTACAAACCTATAATAGTTTGAAAAGAACTTAGCTTTTTATTTTAATAATAAGAAAAAAAAAGCCCAGAGCATGGTGCAATTAACTGCTTAGCAGCTGTGATTTGAGAACACGGGCTCACTGCATCTTACAACAAGACTAATCCTCAAGCGTCTGAATTCTGCTTCAGCACACATTCCATTTTCATATACCAAAATTAGGAAACAGAATATGTATTCATAAAGGTTCATCCAAAACACTGGGGGAAATGGAATCAGGCCAAAATGTAACCAAAAACAAAACAGAAGTATGTATATTTACCAATGTATATATGAAAGATTTTATGTAACATCAAAAAATAAACATGCCTCAAGAGAGAATAGATAATGCTAAGCAGTGTGATCACTTAATCTTCATTCCTAATGAGAATATTTCATGAAAACTATCTCAGGTGCTCACAGCGCTAAGGTTGGCTACCTGACCAGCCTTTATTTTGTAAGATATACAGACCTGATGAAAATAACCAGTTAGTATATGTAATAGGTGCTTCAAATCCTAGCATCACGGCAGATGTTGAACAGTCCTAGTCCTGGTCCAACATCTGAACAAAAATCACTTAAATAAAAATATATCCACAGATTTGATTCCTCTTACTACAGTGCTCTCCATAACGTTTGGGACAAAAACACATTTTTCCTTGATTTCCCCCTCTGCTCCAAAATTCAAATGTGATAAAAGTACACATTGGAGACTTTAATTTAAGGGTACTTACATGATGTTTGGTCTCACAATGTAGAAATGACAACACTTTTTCTACATATCGCCACCCAATTTTTCATGACACCATAATGTTTGGGACAGAGCAATAACAGGTATATTAAAGCCGTCATATTTAGTACTCTTGCATGCAATGATTGCTTGAAGTCTGCGATTCTTTTCTGGTGATGCTCTGCCAAGGCACTAATGCAGATACCTTTAGCTCCTGCTTGTTTGTCCCCCTTAAGTTTTCTCTTCAGCAAATGGAAGGCATTTCTAGCTTTGAAAAACTCCTGTGTTGCCATAGCAGTAGGTCTGGGATTATTATCTTGTTGTAGGATGAAGTGCCATCCAATGAGTTTGGAGACATTTACTGGAACATGAGCAGGTAAGATGTTTCTATACACCTCAGAATTCATTATGTGGCTGCCGTCAGCATAATAAATGAAGGTAAATGTGCCAGTACCTGTGGAAGCCATACATGCCCAAGTCATAATAAACCCACCACGATACTTAACAGATGAGGTGGTATGCTATGGATCTTGGGCAGTTCCTTGTCATCCGTGCACTTTGCTCTTACCACCACACTGATGCAGATATCTCTTTGTCTCATCTGTCCACAAGACTTTCTTTTCTAGAATTCTGTAGAATCTTTTAAAGTCCTTTTTCACAAACTTTGATCTGGCCATCCTGTTTTTTGCGGCTAACTAGTGGTTTGCATCTTGCAGTGTGGCCTCTGTATTTTTGTTCATAAGGACTTCTGCTGATAGTTGTCTCTGACACACTCCCTGCGTGGAGTTTGCATGTTCCCCAAGTGTCTGCGTGGGTTTCCTCCGGGTGCTCCAGTTTCCTCCCACAGTCCAAAGACATACAGGTTAGGTGCACTGGCGATCCTAAATTGTCCCTAGTGTGTGTTTGGTGTGTGGGTGTGTGTGTGCCCTGCGGTGGGCTGGCGCCCTGCCCGGGTTTGTTCCTGCCTTGCGCTCTGTGTTGGCTGGGATTGGCTCCAGCAGACCCCCATGACCCTGTGTTATAGCGCATATAGCGGGTTTGACAATGAATGACTGACTGACTGACTGACTAATGATAAAGTGTCAAAAGAATCCCCAGATCATATATATACTGATATTAGATCTGACTAGTAAACAACAGAAGACAATCCATTGTATGATATGTGGTGTCTAATGTAATAAAAACAACCTAAAATGAAAAATGGTTAATTTTCTAATTCTACCAAGAACAAAACAACAAGACTGTCTGGCTTGTTTTGGGCAATTTTTTGGCATTTGTTCCTGTTTTTGCATTGCAAGACGCTTATTTATGGCAGCACTGATATTCACCAAAGTGCCGAGCTTCAATTACACTTTCAGTACATGCTAGTAATTCATTCTCATTTCAGTTTCATTCCATTTTGCATGAAAAGTCAAAACTACCCAGAACAAACAAATATAAAACACTAAAGTAAGTGTTTAAATGCAGAGCACACATCAATAATGTACTGCCAGTGCAACGAACTGAGCAGCCAAGAAGGCAGCTAGACGATGAAACCTTGAAGACGTCTTCTTTCAAAACAAAGTCTTTAACCAGGAATCTTAATACATAATTCGCCAGTCTGCTCACTCACTCACTCACGTCACTCACTCATGGCCGAAGCCGAATGCGCAGTCGCCTTCTGCGCAGCTGCCCGAAAAACCTTACGAGACCGACATCACGGCAGACAGCGGATTTACGGCCACAAAAATTCAAAGAGAAAGGCGACTACGGCCGCGAAAATGCAAAGAGAAAGGCGACTTCGACCGACATCCAACCCCAACATCGTGGGAGGCGTCAGATTTACGACCGCAAAAATTCAAAGAGAAAGGCGACTTCGATTAAAGCTCTAGAGGCCTGAAAGGCGATTTCGACTACAGCTCGAGGCCTAATTACGCATTCATTCAATACACCTATATCAGGTTTGTGGTGCTTATACTTCTATTCCACTCGTGCCCGTTTCATCTTACGTTGTCGAAACGGGCTCTTTGTCTAGTTCTAAATAAACTGTTACCCTACCTAGAATGCTACACAATCTCATTGTCAAAATGGGAACTGCTAATTGTTCAAAGCCAGAAAACACATTAAATCACTCACAATCTTCTGAATATCCACAACCTCAGATGCTATGGGACCCCGTGGCACCAGCATATAACAAGTCATATCAAATGATGCAACTTTCAATACATGCCCCTTCAAAACAGGAGTTATATCCTGATGATGCTAGGGTCATAACGCCAACACCCTTAAACAAAACAAAAGGGCATCACAATAAAATAATCTATACTAATAAAAGGCAAAGCCCTCACTGACTCACTGACTGACTGACTGACTGACTGACTGACTCACTCATCACTAATTCTCCAACTTCCCGTGTAGGTAGAAGGCTGAAATTTGGCAGGCTCATTCCTTACAGCTTACTTACAAAAGTTAGGCAGGTTTCATTTCGAAATTCTACGCGTAATGGTCATAACTGGAACCTGTTTTTTGTCCATATACTCTAATGGAGGAGGCGGAGTCACGTATCGCATCATCACGTATTACGCCTCCTACGTAATCACGTGAAGTGAAAACAAGGAAGAGATTTACAGCACGAGTCAAACGCGGGAACGAAGGTAAATGACATTAATTGTTGAGTGTCTTTTAATACTGTGTAATTGTTGAGTGTCTTTTAATACTTTGTAAGCATACATATTAACAGATGTGCAATTAAACGTGTGCATTTACGGGGTGATTTCTCAGGCTTAAAGCTCGAAGTGATCACTCGAGTGAAGGCAGCTTCACAAAAAAAACAGATCCTTAACAAACTGTTATTGGTATATTTTCCCTCAGTTTTAAAAGGTTTTCTTTTCTTCTTAATAAAAATTTAAAAGCAGAACTTCGCCGGTGCGAACCGCGGGGATTTGAGCGACTGATGCATACAGACATATTCATGAGTGCAGGTACTTCGGAAAGAAAGCACCATGTAAACTTAAAGTTTAAATTAAGTTCATAGACCTACAAAAGGTTGCCATTGATTTCAGGCAAGATTGCTTTTCTCCTGTACAACTATACGTTGCATTCTCAAGAGTGTGCTTGCACAGCTTGGTCATATTACAACCGGAGTGCTGAACTGACAATGTGATATACAAACAACAATCGTAAAAACAGGATTAAATAAAAAGGCTGCTTCCGTTGGCAAAGCAACGAAAAAGGAAGACCTTATATGACGTTCGTTTATAAAACAGCGGAGACGCTGTGTGAAGTCAGCTTCACAAAAAAACAGATCCTTAACAAATTGTTATTGGTAGATTTTCACTCAATTTAAAAAGGTTTTCTTCTTAATAAAAATTTAAAAGCAGTACTTTGCCGCTGCAAAGCATGGGGATGTATATATATATATATATATGTATATATATATATATATGTATATATATATATATATATATATATATAGATAGATAGATAGACAGATAGATATATACATATCTATCTATCTATCTATCTATCTATGTGTATATATATATATATATATATATATATATATATATATATATATATATATATATATATATATATATAGATAGATAGAGATATATATATAAATATATATATAGATAGATAGATAGATAGCTGCGGTGGGTTGGCACCCTGCCCAGGATTGTTTCCTGCCTTGTGCCCTGTGTTGGCTGGGATTGGCTCCAGCAGACCCCGTGACCTTGTGTTCGGATTCAGCGGGTTGGACAATGGATGGATGGATGGATAGATAAATAGATAGAGATATATATATATACTAGCAAAATACCCGCGCTTCGCAGCGGAGAAGTAGTGTGTTAAAGAGGTTATGAAAAAAAAAGGAAACATTTTAAAAATAACGTAACATGATTGTCAATGTAATTGTGTTGTCATTGTTATGAGTGTTGCTGTGTTTTATATATATATAAAATACACACACACACATATAAACATATATACACATATACATATACACATATATATACATATCTACATATATATATATATATATATATATATATATATATATATATATACACATATACACATCCACATATCAACATATATATATACACATATATACACACACACACGCTTTATGGGTGATGATTGTTTTACTCTTTTTATCTTTATTTTATTTTATTGTAGAATCAACTCCTATCTGCGCACAGCAGGGCAACCGTGGGCGGATGCGTATGGTGTATTCACTCCATGTTATCGTGCATTGCGCTGTCAGTGGTATTTTGATAAAAGAATTTGAACAACATATAAGAAGCGTATAAATTATTAAACAGTAAAACATTAACATTTAAGAAGTAAAGTTACATGAAGTACTACTGCAGTGCCTTCGGGTATACCTCATTTTTTCTTTGCCCATTACATGCTTAAATGTATACATTTTTTGGTGCACCTACCCGAGAACACGCGACATATAACCGAGCGTGGGAGAAGCATGGATTTTAAACACGCGTTGAGTTCATCTGCTGGTCTCCCTCGTGGAATAACTGGTAATGTTTGACTAAAATCTACAGCGAGTAAAACGACATTACCTCCTATTTTTTTTTTTACGATCTCTGAGATCTTGCTTTTTTCGGTTCAAGGCTTCATAAGCTCTTTTATGTTGTATGGTGTACTTATCCCAAACCATCATCTTTGAATGTTGCAAGACTTTCGCCTTGTATGTAGATCGGGGTAATTACATTCATTGCATTCCTAGTCTGAATCACAATCTCATTGTATGGGTGGTTACCTGGCACTGTAGGGTTGCCACCCGTCCTTTAAAATACGGAATCGTGCCGCGTTTGAGAATGAAATTGCACGTCCCGTTTTGAATCAATACTGGACGGGATTTATCCCGTATTTTTTTTATCATTTTTTTTTTAAAGCAGCGTCTCATGCAAATCATCCCACACGCATTTTATGAAGATGCCTCCTTTCCTACTTTGGATTGGGTAATACTTGATGTCATCGTTAGTTTGATTGGTGTTTTTAACTGTCCAGTGAGGAGGGCGTGTCTTTTAAGTACAGTCTGCAAAGTGTTGGCACTGAGATGTGGCATCAGCGCCATAGTTGAAGCCCCTAACGTTGCGGTCAGCAAGTCGGCTAACATCCACCATGTGCCGTCTTTCAGTTGCGAGAAGCAGATCATAGAATGGTTGAAACTGTTGCCCCTAACGTTGCGCCACGGCGTGTGGTTCGTTTATACGTCGTGTCTTCTCATTAAACTTTTATCTCGCGAATATGTTATTGCAATCCGCAGCGGGAGCGTTTGTATAAACTTAATTGAAACTTACGTTTTACACCGTGCTTTGTTTCCCTTATGAACATGCTTGTATGCTTAACTCGCTCCGTTCTCAATTGTTTAATTTTTTGCTCTTCGCTGTTTGCGGCTGTTCCTCCATTTCCCCCTACTTCGTTCTTTTATCTCGCGAATATGTTATTGCAATCCTTAACGGGAGCGTTTCAATAAACTGATTGAAAATAGTTTTGCATTTACCTTTTTAGTAAAAGGCGAGCTTTTAAGCCTGAGAAATCAGCCCGTAAATGCACACGTTTAATTGGACATGTGTTAATATGTATGGTTACACAGTATTAAAAGACAGTGAACAACGTCAGTTACCTTTCTTCCCGCGTTTGATAAAAGGTGAGCTTTTAAGCCTGAGAAATCACCCCGTAAATGCACACGTTTAATTGCACATGTGTTAATATGTATGCTTACACAGTATTAAAAGACAGTCAAAAATTAACGTCATTTACCTTCGTTCCCGCGTGTGACTCGTGCTGTAAATCTCTTCCTTGTTTTTAGTTCACGTGATTACGTAGGAGGCGTGATGACGCGATACGTGACTCCGCCTCCTCCATTACAGTGTATGGACAAAAAATATGTTCCAGTTATGACCATTACGCTTTGAATTTCGAAATGAAACCTGCCTAACTTTTGTAAGTAAGCTGTAAGGAA
This sequence comes from Erpetoichthys calabaricus, assembly GCF_900747795.2. Taxonomy (NCBI): domain Eukaryota; kingdom Metazoa; phylum Chordata; class Cladistia; order Polypteriformes; family Polypteridae; genus Erpetoichthys; species Erpetoichthys calabaricus. Next base: position 32,537,713 of record NC_041405.2, read on the forward strand.
TGAGCCTGCCAAATTTCAGCCTTCCACCTACACGGGAAGTTGGAGAATTAGTGATGAGTGAGTCAGTCAGTCAGTCAGTGAGGGCTTTGCCTTTTATTATTATAGATATATATATATATATATATATATAAATAGATAGATAGATAGACACAGATATAGATAGATAGATAGATAGATAGATAGATAGATAGATAGATAGATAGATAGATAGATAGATAGATAGATAGATAGAGATATCTATAATAATAAAAGGCAAAGCCCTCACTGACTGACTGACTCACTGACTCACTCATCACTAATTCTCCAACTTCCCGTGTAGGTGGAAGGCTGAAATTTGGCAGGCTCATTCCTTACAGCTTACTTACAAAAGTTAGGCAGGTTTCATTTCGAAATTCAAAGCGTAATGGTCATAACTGGAACATATTTTTTGTCCATACACTGTAATGGAGGAGGCGGAGTCACGTATCGCGTCATCACGCCTCCTACGTAATCACGTGAACTAAAAACAAGGAAGAGATTTACAGCACGAGTCACACGTGGGAACGAAGGTAAATGACGTTAATTTTTGACTGTCTTTTAATACTGTGTAAGCATACATATTAACACATGTGCAATTAAACGTGTGCATTTACGGGGTGATTTCTCAGGCTTAAAAGCTCACCTTTTATCAAACGCGGGAACAAAGGTAACTGACGTTGTTCACTGTCTTTTAATACTGTGTAACCATACATATTAACACATGTGCAATTAAACGTGTGCATTTACGGGCTGATTTCTCAGGCTTAAAAGCTCGCCTTTTACTAAAAAGGTAAATGCAAAACTATTTTCAATCAGTTTATTGAAACGCTCCCGTTAAGGATTGCAATAACATATTCGCGAGATAAAACAACGAAGTAGGGGGAAATGGAGGAAGAGCCGCGAACAGCTAAGAGCAAAAAATTAAGTAAACAATTGAGAACAGAGCGAGTTAAGCATAGAAGCATGTTCATAAGGGAAAGAAAGCACGGTGTAAAACGTAAGTTTAAATTAAGTTTATAGAAACGCTCCCGCTACGGATTGCAATAACATATTCGCGAGATAAAAGTTTAATGAGAACACACGAGGTATAAACGAACCACACGCCGTGGTGCAACGTTAGGGGCAACAGTTTCAACCATTCTATGATCTGCTTCTCGCAACTGAAAGACGGCACATGGCGGATGTTAGCCGACTTGCTGACCGCAATGTTAGGGGCTTCAACTATGGCGCTGACGCCACATCTCAGTGCCAACACTTTGCAGACTGTACTTAAAAGACACGCCCTCCTCACTGGACAGTTAAAAACACCAATCAAACTAACGATGACATCAAGTATTACCCAATCAAAAGTAGGAAAGGAGGCATCTTCATAAAATGCGTGTGGGATGATTTGCATGAGACGCTGCTTTAAAAAAAAAATGATACAAAAAATACGGGATAAATCCCGTCCAGTATTGATTCAAAACGGGACGCGCAATTTCATTCTCAAATGCGGCACGATTCCGTATTTTAAAGGACGGGTGGCAACCCTACAGTGCCAGGTAACCACCCATACAATCACATTGTGATTCAGACTAGGAATGCAATGAATGTAATTACCCCGATCTACATACAAGGCGACAGTCTTGCAACATTCAAAGATGATGGTTTGGGATAAGTACACCATACAACATAAAAGAGCTTATGAAGCCTTGAACCGAAAAAAGCAAGATCTCAGAGATCGTAAAAAAAAAATAGGAGGTAATGTCGTTTTACTCGCTGTAGATTTTAGTCAAACATTACCAGTTATTCCACGAGGGAGACCAGCAGATGAACTCAACGCATGTTTAAAATCCATGCTTCTCCCACGCTCGGTTATATGTCGCGTGTTCTCGGGTAGGTACACCAAAAAATGTATACATTTAAGCATGTAATGGGCAAACAAAAAATGAGGTATACCCGAAGGCACTGCAGTAGTACTTCATGTAACTTTACTTCTTAAATGTTAATGTTTTACTGTTTAATAATTTATACGCTTCTTATATGTTGTTCAAATTCTTTTATCAAAATACCAGTGACAGCGCAATGCACGATAACATGGAGTGAATACACCATACGCATCCGCCCACGGCTGCCCTGCTGTGCGCAGATAGGAGTTGATTCTACAATAAAATAAAATAAAGATAAAAAGACTAAAACAATCATCACCCATAAAGCGGATAGTAGACGTGGCGTACTATATGTGTACCACATTTCAAGTGTATAGGTGAAACGGTTTGCGAGCTACAGGTCATTTTAAATCCTGGACAGACACACAAATTGCCACGGTAGCAAATTACAGAAGAAGATTTTACTGTTTAATAATTTATATTTATATGAAATGTGCTTCTTATATATTACTTCATATTCTCATATGATAATGACGTTAATGTTTATATTGATTTCTGTGTTATTAAAACTGCATGTATGTGTGTATATGTATATATATATATACTAGCAAAATACCCGCGCTTCGCAGCGGAGAAGTAGTGTGTTAAAGAGGTTATGAAAAAAAAAGGAAACATTTTAAAAATAATGTAACATGATTGTCAATGAAAGCCCGTTTCACTCAGTAAGTCTTATGTGTGTGTTTATGTATGTGTGTATATATATATGTAGATGTGTATATGTAGATATGTATATATATGTATATGTATATAAATGTTTATGTGTGTGTGTATATTATATATATAATATATATATATATATATATATATATATATATATATATATATATATATATATATATATATATATATATATATATATATATAAAAACAGCAACAGTTATAACAATGACAACACAATTACATTGACAATCATGTTACGTTATTTTTAAAATGTTTCCTTTTTTTTTTCATAACCTCTTTAACACACTACTTCTCCGCTGCGAAGCGCGGGTATTTTGCTAGTATATATATAGATAGATAGATAGATAGATAGATAGATAGATAGATAGATAGATAGATAGATAGATGTGTATGTATGTAGATATGTAAATATGTATATGTATATATATGTGTCTGTATGTGTGTATATATATATATATATATATATATATATATATATATACATGTATATATGTAGATATGTGTATATGTAGATATGTATATATAAGTATATATGTTTATGTATATATATGTTTACATAACCTCTTTAACACACTACTTCTCCGCTGCGAAGCGCGGGTATTTTGCTAGTTAATAATAAAATACACTTAATCCCAGAGACTTAACAGGAACAAAACATATGCACGTTGATCCCTAACATTCAAAGCCACTAAACCAACCAAGAAAAATCACAGAAAAAGGTATTAACTACATTTTTAAAGATGTATACAGTGCTATGATACAGCCCCCTCCACCCGCAATGTACTATCTCAAGATGTGACCGTGCAGTTTACCAGGGTAAAGAAAGTGAATGGGGCATGTAAACCTTTAAATGGAATCTAAGAGCACCGCAAAGGACCACCACCATGCCGATGGGTCAAGTATTCAAAAGCACTGAGAGGACTTTAGGATGCAATGACCTTCAGATTTATTTTTCCATACAGCCACACAGGGGATGGTGGTAGGATTAACTAATGGAAAGGAGTAGAAAGGTCTGGCTTCAATCATGAAATATGGATAATAGAGTGCATTTTAAAATATATAGGAGGTGTCAATTTATAAAACACAGGCTTGACTTTCTTCAAGATGGTACATAGCCCAATATAACTAGGAGACAGTTATCCCATGATGAGCTGCACCTTGTGCCCAGCTCTCAACTCAGGAGCTTTCTTTCTCTTACAATCCATTTGGCAGATGCTTCCATCTTCTAGGTCTTCCCTAACTAGTTTACGTGTGTGACACAACCTTAAAAGAAACTCTGCCAAAAAATGTACCGCCAAAGGTATCAAATCTAAAGCTTTCTCCAATAAAGGTGTCTGCTAAACCTTTGACTGTAGAAAGTTTCCTTAAAGGCATGAAGTGACTTGAAAAATCAAGTCTGCAACAACTAATATTGTTCTAACATATTGCAATGGAGATGTATCAGTGATGAAGCACATACAAATGGACACCCAAAGTCTATTCATGACATAAAACGGTTGTAATAGTCATGTAAGACTTGTAGCTGGTTTGGGCATACCTCACATACCATTACATAATAGTGGATATATTCCAACATACTTTTCCACCAAAAGTTATCTTTTCATTAGTTCTGTAGTCTGCTTGATTCTAGGATGATCTAAATTTTACTTTACTTGCTTTATTTGCCCTATCACTACAGGCACCTGTTCAGGGACAGGGTTGGGAATACCTTCAGTGATTTTCTTGATTAATTCTGTAGGACTAATTAGAAAGTGATGGGCAAAAACTTTTCAGGGACAGTGTGTTTTCTGGGTTCTCATTAGATGTATGCAGTGTCAGACCTTCACAACAACAAATCAGCTTTCCCATTCTTATTGTTAATAAAAATTAAAGGTGCTAAAGAACAAACAAAGCCCCTTGAGTTTTAATCATTCAAAAACACAGTATGATATCATAACCTGGGAATACTGTAAACAGAAATTGAACCAATTCCAGCCTGTGCTTCCACTCTACCTTCTAATGCTAATTTCACAGCAAGTAATGGCCAATATCCAACGTAGGAGTGTTTTAGGCAAAGGTGAGAGTAAAAGGCACAAGGATGGAGATTTTCAGATTTGTCTAACTTTCAAGAAAGAACGGCCCCAATCTCAATACTGGAAATATTTATTTCCACCACAAATTTCTTACTGGATATGGATAACAAATAATACATGTAGTTGAAGAATTACGGCATAATTTAAATTTATTTAATTATTTTTAAGCCTTTGCAGACATGACTAAATATTTATGTATCTTTTTTAAGTTAAAAAGGTGATGGCGAAATAATGGAGCTGAAATCTTTCAAGAAGTGACAGTAATTTGCAAAACCCAAAAATCATTATACAGTACTTGTTTAACACTGCCAAGAGGTAACCAATTTAGGACCAAAGAAACATTACTATTATAAATACTTGGCTTGCTGCATGATATTTTATACCTCAGGAGAATCAAACAATCCTTCTAGAATTTTACACTTCTTCAGTTTTGCAAATAAATGAGTCTGTCTAAGTCATGACAATACCTCCCAAACACGTTTCAAGTGACTTTCCACAAATAAATTAATACGTCATCAATATACTCTAATACTGAGATGCCCAATAGATCACAAAAGATATTATTTGCCAGAGCATTTGTCAATTCATACTACATTACTTTATATTCGTAATGATCCATAATGGGTTTGAATGCTGTCTTTCATTCGTCATAATTTTTAATCATAATTAGTTTTATGCACTCAGTAAGTCTAATTTGGTGAAGACAGTGGACCTGTTAACTTGATTGAGAAGTGAAAACAGTAATGGTAACGGATAATTATTTCTGACTAATCTTATTTACATTTATGTTTGTTAAAGGTGTCTTAAAAGTAACTGCAACAGAAGGGCAATAAATTGGCCCTAACTGAATGGGGCTGAGTATATATGGATAGATATGGCAGCATGTTCAGACACTGTGGCTGGAAGCTCTCTTAAATGGAAATGTATTTTGTTGTTGCTTTTAATCATGTCTTGGGAAATCAGCACAGGAGCATCGAATCTGATTCGTTACACTCTGGAGTTATTGATTTGCATCAGGTTGTCAAGAAAAGAGTACGCTATTGGAGATTTTCATCATACTTACCAAATACCAGTAGAGATTACTAGTGCACCGGGATCCCCATGGATCATCATACCAAGAAGAAGACGAACGGAGGCTGTGGACAGAGTGGGAAGCAAAAGGACGATGCTGAGCCGGCATTTTAGCTCGGCAGAGGAGGAATCCACATAGGCCACTGCTCCCCAGTCTCTTTCTCTCAAACGTCAGGTTTCTGAACAACAAATTGGATGAGCTCAGACTTTGTTCATCATCACGGTCACCTATGCAAAACAGTTGCATGATGCTTATCACGGAGAACTGACTACATCCAGGAGTACCAGACTCAGCTTTCGAACTAACAAGCCGATCAACTCACCGCAGTGATATAAACAAAGAATCTGGTAAGGGCTGTGGAGGTAATCTGTATGTTTACACAAACAATAACTGGTCTACACATACCATTATTTTTGATAACCGCTGTCTGCCTGATGTGGCGTTTTTGGTAGTTAGCTGCTTTTTATATACCTCAGGAGATTTCTGTTGTTGTTATTATAGCCATGTATATTCCACCGGAGGCTATCATTAATTAATACAGTGCTTGACTGCATGCTATCAATAATAAACAAACAACAGAACGTGTTAAATACTCAACCAGAGAGGAAACACATTAGATAGTATATATTTAAATGTCCCCAAAGGATACAGAGCCATACCCTTTCCACGTCTTGGATAGTCTGATCACCTGTTTTAATTCCAGCTTACTGTCCTATTATTAGGAAACAACAAATCATTAATACAACAATCAAAACCTGGCCAGCAGGAGCATATCAACAATTGCAGGACTGCTTTCAACACACTGACTGGAGTCTGTTTTTCACTAAGGATGCAGAGGAATATACATTAACTGTACTGTTGTATACCAGGAACTGGATTGAAAATGTTACCATTAACAAAAATGTCCATGTATTCCCAAACAGGACACCATGGATGACAAAGGAGGTCCAGGTTCTCCTGAAAGACTGCAGTGTAGCCTACAGATTTGGCACCAGAGGCATGTACAGGGTTGTCAGACATAACCTCAAAAGAGGTATAAAAAGAGCTAAGGCCGCATATAGGGAGAAGACTAAATATCACTTTAAATCCAGGGAACCGACTCATATGTGGCAGGGTATTCAGCAGATAACTAACTTTAAAAATGGAAGAGATCTACGGACAGGCCCTACTTGATGAGGAACTGAATTGCTTCTTTGCCCAACCAGTTGGCAGAGATTTTTACTAACATCTTTAACTTCTCCCTAGCATGTGCTATTGTACCAGCCTGTCTAAAAACTGCCACCATCATCCCAGTGCCTAACCAGATGAACATCAAGTCCCAGAATGACTACAGACCAGTTGCATTGACACCTATTATATTTAAGTGCTTTGACAGGCTAGTTCTGAAACACATTAAATCCAGTCTTTTACCAACCATAGATCAGCACCAGTATGCTTTCAGGTCAAACAGATCTACAGAGGATGCCATAAACACAGCTCTTCACACTGTATTGACCCATTTGGAGCAGAAGGGGATGTATACCAGGACACATTTTGTTGACTACAGCAGTGTATTCAACAATACTGTCCCCAACAGGTTGGTGAGGAAGTTGCTGGACTTGAGTTTCAGCAATCAAATGATGGCATTGGATTAATGATTTTTCCTGTAACCGACTGCAGACAGTGAGACTGGGGCCCTACATCTCCTCCAGCCTGACTCTCAGCATCGGAGCACCTCAAGGCTGTGTCCCCTCCACTACTCACTGTTTACATATGACTGCATACCTGTTCACTCCACAAATATGCTGAAAAAATTTGCAGATGACAGAACGGTGGTGGGAGGATTATCTCTGACAGTAATGAGATGGCCCACAGGGATGAGGTCTACAAGTTGAGTGAATGGTGTGCGGATAAAAATTTGTCTTTGAACATCAAAAAGACAAAGGAGTTTATTACAGATTTTAGACTGTACCAGACTGAGCTCCTGCCATTGAAAATGAGGGGATAAGAAGTGGAGAGGGTCACTAGTTTCAAGTTCTTGGGTATTCATATCAGTGAAGATGTTAAGTGGACTGTAAATTCAACGATTTTGGTTAGGAAGGCTCACCTCAGAGCAACGTTTCTACAAAGTTACTGGAGTCTTTCTACCACTACTCAATAGAAAGCATACAGATATACTGTATAATGGTCTGGTATGGAAATTGTGCATCAGCAGGCAAAGCAGCTTTACAGGGAGTTATTAACATGGCTCAGAAGATTACTGGACTCCCTCTGCCTACCTTGAAGGATATCTATGGGTCTCACTGCCTGAGCAGAGCCCGTAGTATTGTTAAGGATAATTCTCATCTTGTCCATCACTTGTTTTTATTACGGCCAGCTACAGAGCCTTGAAGAACCGCACTTCCACACTAAGGAACAGTTTTTATCCAACAGTCATAAAAGAACTAAACTTACAACCACTATCCTTTACGTCATTACAATAATTTCATTTTATGTGTGGTATTATTGATTTACTATTGTGCAATCATTTCATAAGCACTTTATTACTTGACTAATTTATTTATTTATTACTCACATTATTTTATAACCAATGTGTGTGTATGTGAGTGGAAATGGAGTGTATGATGTATAGTTTTTGTTTTTAAGAGATAATAAATTTTTTGTATGTTCACATGGCAATGACAATGAAGGCAATTATTCAATAAATAACCTTCAAGAATTTTAACTGCCACAAAGCACTCCACCAAACAATATCTTTGCTTCCAGTCAATAAGTGGATTATGCTCTTCCAGCCACTGATATCCAAAAACAATAAGAGGTAGAGATAACAAATAAGGTAGTTAATTATGTAGGAAGAGCACTTATTGCACTTGTTTGGATCAGTAAGGGATGTGTCATGTCCTCTAAAGCTCCAACCCCTAACAGATTATCTTCCATGGATACAATGTAGATATTTAGACAGGGTTTATGTTTTAGGGACTTATAAAGTTTCCTACTGCTCCAAAACCAATATGATCTGAATTCCCACAATTGAAACAGAGATGTTTTGTTAGTCTTCTTTGTCATTCTTTTGCTGTTACATTAGTTTTACCCACTTCCACTTTTAATATGAAATCTTTATTTTCCTAAATTATTTATGGTGAGGTTTTACATTCCAACTTTCTCTCCTTTATGCTAGTACCTGTCATCAAAGTCAAATCAATAACCTCCTCCAGAGTGGTCCCGCCATAATGACTGATTAGTTCGTCCATAATCTGAGAGTCAAGTCTCTTCTTAAACAAGGAGTTTATTCCTCCAATCCTACATCTACAGCTACGACTTGTAATGTTATGATACAGTCGCTTATACTCCAATTACCCAGGTTTAATTCTACTGGTCTGTTTACTGCTACTGCTACTGCTACTTCTTAAAGTCCATCAAACAAAATTCCAGGGAGTAACCACTAGAATGATGTCCATCATACTGGGAAAAAGCCAGTTTAAATGATTTATCATCTAACAGAGTTATAAAGTAAGCCACTTTAGAAGTGTCAGAAGCATACAGTGGTGTGAAAAACTATTTGCCCCCTTCCTGATTTCTTATTCTTCTGCATGTTTGTCACACAAAATGTTTCTGATCATCAAACACATTTAACCATTAGTCAAATATAACACAAGTAAACACAAAATGCAGTTTTTAAATGATGGTGTTTATTATTTAGGGAGAAAAAAAATCCAAACCTACATGGCCCTGTGTGAAAAAGTAATTGCCCCCTTGTTAAAAAATAACCTAACTGTGGTGTATCACACCTGAGTTCAATTTCCGTAGCCACCCCCAGGCCTGATTACTGCCACACCTGTTTCAATCAAGAAATCACTTAAACAGGAGCTGTCTGACACGGAGAAGTAGACCAAAAGCACCTCAAAAGATAGACATCATGCCAAGATCCAAAGAAATTCAGGAACAAATGAGAACAGAAGTAATTGAGATCTATCAGTCTGGTAAAGGTTATAAAGCCATTTCTAAAGCTTTGGGACTCCAGCGAACCACAGTGAGTGCCATTATCCACAAATGGCAAAAACATGGAACAGTGGTGAACCTTCCCAGGAGTGGCCGGCTGACCAAAATTACCCCAAGAGCGCAGAGACGACTCATCCGAGAGGTCACAAAAGACCCCAGGACAACGTCTAAAGAACTGCAGGCCTCACTTGCCTCAATTAAGGTCAGTGTTCACGACTCCACCATAAGAAAGAGACTGGGCAAAAACGGCCTGCATGGCAGATTTCCAAGACGCAAACCACTGTTAAGCAAAAAGAACATTAGGGCTCATCTCAATTTTGCTAAGAAACATCTCAATGATTGCCAAGACTTTTGGGAAAATACCTTGTGGACTGATGAGTCAAAAGTTGAACTTTTTGGAAGGCAAATGTCCCGTTACATCTGGCGTAAAAGGAACACAGCATTTCAGAAAAAGAACATTATACCAACAGTAAAATATGGTGGTGGTAGTGTGATGGTCTGGGGTTGTTTTGCTGCTTCAGGACCTGGAAGGCTTGCTGTGATAGATGGAACCATGAATTCTACTGTCTACCAAAAAATCCTGAAGGAGAATGTCCGGCCATCTGTTCGTCAACTCAAGCTGAAGCGATCTTGGGTGCTGCAACAGGACAATGACCCAAAACACACCAGCAAATCCACCTCTGAATGGCTGAAGAAAAACAAAATGAAGACTTTGGAGTGGCCTAGTCAAAGTCCTGACCTGAATCCAATTGAGATGCTATGGCATGACCTTAAAAAGGCGGTTCATGCTAGAAAACCCTCAAATAAAGCTGAATTACAACAATTTTGCAAAGATGAGTGGGCCAAAATTCCTCCAGAGCGCTGTAAAAGACTCATTGCAAGTTATCGCAAACGCTTGATTGCAGTTATTGCTGCTAAGGGTGGCCCAACCAGTTATTAGGTTCAGGGGGCAATTACTTTTTCACACAGGGCCATGTAGGTTTGGATTTTTTTTTCTCCCTAAATAATAAAAACCACCATTTACAAACTGCATTTTGTGTTTACTTGTGTTATATTTGACTAATGGTTAAATGTGTTTGATGATCAGAAACATTTTGTATGACAAACATGCAAAAGAATAAGAAATCAGGAAGGGGGCAAATAGTTTTTCACACCACTGTATGTTTGGAGCTGCAAATCGAATATCAGTCAACAATGAATTAAGAAAACAATGACGGTTGCAGGATTTATGTTTTTTTAGTTGTACAAATTCCTTATGCCTCATGAACTTCTGCCTGAGTTCCTAACTGTTCCTGCATCTAGATAAACAAACTGTTGAAATGAAGAGGTTAATTATCTTTTTTAAATATTGTATTTTTGAAAACCATAGCATTCTGTTAATCAAATACAGTATATATTAATGACATACCTGATACAACCATTTAATTGAAATTATGTAGAATAAAAGCAAAGGAAAAATGTAAAAAAAATTAAAAGCACAAAGCAAAATGAGATTCAATGTGCTCCACTCAATATTAACTATCGTCAGTTCACCAGCAACCCAGTCATCCACCAATTACTTAAAATATGGAACCAATGCAGGACATATGTTAAGGTAGAGAAGCTCTTATCTGTTCCTCCTATACAAAATAATAATAATCTTTTTTTTCAATCTTCTCTGACATACTCAGAGAAGTGTTTAACCCATGGAAATCGCTTTGGATTAAGACATTTAGAGATCTTTATACAGAAATTGTATTTGCATCTTATGAACAATTATGCTCCAGATTTAACCTCCTTGTTACACACTTCTTTTCCCATATGGATATTTTTTTAAAAGAAACCTACTCAACATTCCACATCTTGCGCCCATAACAATCACAGAAGCCATACTGGTTAGTCTTGAGGACATTGACAAGATTTTAATAGTATATAAAAAGATGTTAATTAACCTACCCTTCAAAGATCCTAGAGAATGGTGGGAAGGAGACCTTTCAATTAGCATCTCAGAAAAGTAGTGGAACTCAGCCATACATAGAATACACTCCAGTTTTATATGTGCCAAGCAATCCAAAATTCTTATACAGTTCACATTGATCTGGTTTAAAATTTTCCAAAATGTACCCAAGGCAAGACCCAACCAGCGAGTGTTACTGTCTAGCTCTAGCACCTCTAGGCCATATGTTTTGGGAATACACAGAATTAACATAATTCCAGATTAAAATTTATCCAGATCAACTGGAAGAATCCTAATCCACCTTCTTTATCATCTCAAATGAGAAGAAGTCAAATTCTCTCTTAAAGGATATGTACTGTACAAAACTGTTTTTAACATGACATGAACTCATTACTACTATCTTAGAATAAGCATGATGGGCCTGTGATTGACTCTGTAATGTTATTAATCATTTTATCATTTCTCCAAAAATTAAAAACAAAAAAAATAAGGGGGGGGGGGGTTATTTCCTTTTTGCTGGTGTCTCTCATCTCTTTCTTTCTTTTGGGTGAGGGTCAAGTAGTTAAATCTTGCACTTGTTTTACTACTTCTCCACCTTTTTATTTCACTTTCCCCACCTTCTTCTGGGTATGTCTTAGATCCCTAAAAAACTTTGTCTTTTTGGGGTCACTCAATTTATTTCTTGAACCAAGACTCTAAATTGCCAGTGCAACAAAATGAGCAGGAGATGAAAGGTAAGTGTCATGTCAAGGCAGTCATTAGCCAGCAAATTTAAATAAAGTAGTACCAAAGACAGAACACTAGCAAAACATGTAGTCAAAATATCTGTAGTCTGATACTGGTTAGGGCTTCCTGACGTGATCAACTAGAACTGGACGCTGCTGAACAACACTTCTAGAATTTCATCAGTTCAAACATGATAATCACATGAGAACCTGATACAACTTACCCAACTTTTAAAAACTGGCCAATTAAACTAAGACTGACACTATGATAAGAATTTATTATATCTGTTCAGTTAGTAACGAGGTGTCTTCCTAGCATTTGGTGCTTCTGATTGACATTTACACTCAAAGTCAAAATGAAAATAGCTAATTTTGCAAACTAGATGTGCCCTAAATCACTTGTAAACACTCTTTTGAATATCCAAAAATCTTAGATGCTAAGGGATTTGCAGTGCTGCTAAGGTTACGTCACACAACTTCAGGGGCCGTATCACCTAATAATGGACAGTTGCATTCTGATGACAGGACAACCAAAATGGCACTACGGTAAAATGAGACTTAATAGGTACAAAATACACATGCAGAACTGATCTCACACATTCCAATCACCCAAAACAAAAAAGAGCCCCAGAAAAAAAAAAAAAAACTATAAAATACATTTTAAAAATCGTCTAAATCATAAGAAATAATGTTTTGAACACAATGTTGTCATCTTCATGTCAACATGGGCTGAAAGTTATCAATAACCATTACATCACAACACCCTCACTATGGCTTTTCCAGTGTGGCACAGGTTCCTACACAGCAAGTACAAACTGTGACGTAAAATCCATCCATCCATTTTCCAACCCGCTGAATCCGAACATAGGGTCACGGGGGTCTACTGGAGCCAATCCCAGCCAACACAGGGCACAAGGCAAGAACCAATCCCGGGCAGGGTGCCAACCCACCGCAGGACACACACAAACACACCCACACACCAAGCATACACTAAAATGTTATGGTTTATTCCAGGAAAATTCTGAAACAATGTAATGCAAACAAAAAACGACCCATTCTTAGGTCAGTTTCATGTACTACAGCTGATAAAGCAGACAAGCTACCAATCTTTAACGTCAACAAACCACATACTAATTTACTAACAGATTTGTTCCAAGAGGAAACAAAAATATGAAATCTAAGTTAATCAAAGTAGGTCCTAATGATTCTTAGCAAGTATAAATAAATTTCACAAAGTAATGGGAGATGATCACGTTAGGACCTGAGACTACAAATTAAACATAACAAACAAGATCAGTTAATAGCCTAAGGCAGTCATGCAGCTGCTGGCAAGCTTTATGAAATGTGAAAATAACCCAAAATGATCCAATGCTGGTATCAAGAGGTTAGAAATCAATCCAATTAGTAATCTGCAATGACCATACCAGAACCTGGTGCACATCACTAAAAACATCTAAAACTGAAACAGGTAATACCTCAATGCAAATTTGCTACAACCTTAAGTTTGTATTTATGAAACGTGACAAGTTAACAAAAAGATGATTTGAAGTTAATTCCAATATTTCAGAAATGCAACCACTTAGCAGACTAAGCTGGCAATACAAGAACAGCTGAAATCAACTTGAAACCACCTTAAGGACATTCTGGTACTACTGCAAACATTTCTGATATTGGTTAGTGCAGTGTTTCTCAACCTTTCTGATATTGCAGCCCACCTTTTTTACATGTAAGTGTCTTAGAGAGCCACGTCTACCCCTTGGTGAACTGAGAGTATCAGAGGAGTTCAGAAATCAATTGCACAGCAATGCCGATCACGTAACCCAATGTGTGACCCACCGCGATGCACTACCATCTTTGTACGTATACAATGACAATAAAGTTGAATCATTTCATTTATAGGGAACAAGGGGGCTTCGCTCGCCTAGCCCCGGCGTTGGGTATCCTGAAATACATTAGCCGAGCTCGTTCGTTTTGGAGCCGTGCTCGCTTTGCCCGCGGCATTTCAGACGCGTGTTGTAGGCGCCTGCGTTCATTGATTGTATCCATGTGGGCACGTGTTTGTATATCTGTCAGTCGAGCTCATTCGTTTTGAACCCGTGCCTGCATTGCTTTGGCAGTTTCAGATGTGCGTTGTAGGCGCCTGCGTTCATTGATCTTATCCAGGTGGGCTCGTGTTTGTATCGTTGAGCTGTATTGTATTTGAATTTGGTGTAACGCGTTCAGCGGTTTGTACAATCCCAAACAGCACATTATTCCTAACTTCACTCCGCAGCAGTGCCACTCACAATATGGCGGTGACGCCTGCACCTTCACTCTGCAGTAGCGCCACTCACAATATGGCGGTGTGTGGACCTGTGGGGCCTCCGTAGCCTCTTCCGTTTGAATCTGGGCTGCAGCGCAGAATCCTCTTTTTTGTGTGGCCGTGTCGGTAGTTGTTAGCTATGGGCACGTTGTTGCTTCATTTCTCATTCATGTCAGTTGAGCTCTTTCGTTTTTGGGCCGTGACTCCTTCGTGCGCAGTGGATACGACTTCGCTTGCGGTGTATGAGACGTGCGCTGTACGCGCCTGCGCAGTACGTCTCATGGTCCCATTGCCGTGTACCTGCGTCCATGCCATCCGGTTTACCATTCTCGGTCAGTAATATGGATAGGAAGTCGTGACCCACAAAGAAATACTGGGTTAGGGCATCCACACATGATCAACTAGAACCTGACCCTAATGATCAAAACCTCTGGAATCTGATGATTTAACCCACAATAATCTCAAGATCCTGATACAGCATACCCAACTTTTAAAATTTGATCAATTAACCTTAGGCAAACAGAATAGGATGCTGCTGCTGCTGGGGTGTACATGTGTTCAGTTAGGGACATGGGGCCCTACAAGAATCTTGAACTATTGATTGACACTTATTAAATCCGTCTGTTGAAGGTCTGACTCTGTTGGTGAGATTTCAGAAATTTTACAAGTTAACTACAAGATATAAAAATTATTGGGAACTGCTGCTGCTCACAAAATCTAACAGGTTATAAGCCTATAATGATCACACTAGGGCAGCGGTACCCAGGGGTATGCGGCAGACCGGTTAGGGGTACGCGAAAATAATATTGGTAATGGCAGAAAACACCAAAAAAAAGGATTTAAAATAAAAACACAAAAACAAAGTTATAGAGTTTTGGTTTACAAAGACAGACTTGTGTGAAAGTTGTCACTAGACCCGCCCATCACTAGTCGTATCACGCGATTGCACAAGTGTCCTCCTCCTCTTTGCCAAAACTGTCACTGTGATTGAAAGCAGTCCATCACTTTAGTGTTCGATTGGGCGTCAAGTGAGTAACGTGTATTAATAGGCCTATCTCGTTCCTTTTTTATGAGGGCTTAATTTGAAGTGTTTAGCTATTATTTACTGTTTTGAGTGACGTTCTATTGATATTGTTTTGTGCCCCAACATGGGTAAGTGGTTGAAAACTGGAACTCTTAAACAGAGCTGCAGTTAGCATTGAAGTTCAACCTGCTGATTCAGCAGCTGCAAGTACAATGAAGCAGTCTGATGATTTACAAGCGCAAGGGGACCAGGGTGCAGTGACTGATAGGCCTGTTCTTGCAAGAGATAAAGTTAACACTATTAAAAAAAAAAAAACACAAAACATCAGTGCTCCACTAAAGAAGAGAAAATATTCTGTTGAATACTTGAGATATGGATTTTCATTCACGGAAGAGCTTGTCGAAAGCGCATTCTCGTCTTATGCATATATTAAGAATAAATATCACAATAAGCTTGATGCAGCTCCTGATTTGAGGTTATATCTGTCTTCATTTGAACCTGATTTTAAAAAATTCGGATCCATGAAACCAGCTCAAGGATCGCATTAAAATTATTAAGAGCCACTTTGGAAGACTTGTATATCAAGATGAATAATTGTTATGTGCTTTCATCATAAGTTAATGTGGGTAAAAATTATTTTAATGCTGTTATTATTTGTTTTGATCTTATGTTTGGTTGCTATTATAAAAAACTGAAATAAATTGTAAAATGTAAAATCAAAAATAAAAGCCTATAAATGTCATTAGGTTAATTTCAGTCATTTTATTATTAAGTAACCTAAGAAAATTAAAAAACAAAACAACTTTTTTGAGGAATGGGTGGGGGTAATGAAGAGAGGGAGTACTCATAAATGTAAAGCCTAATCAAGGGGTACGGGAAAGAAAAAAAGGTTGGGCACCGCTGCACTAGGGCATCTAACTAATGAATAACAAACAATTATTATAACAATAACCTAAGTTGTAACTATATAACTAATTGTGAAGGCCACATTTGCACCTAAGGCTGGTATGGTGCTGTGGACAACACATTAGATTTCAGCAGGAGAAACAAAAAATGCATACTTGTAATGATTTGTCATTATGGTGGTCACAACGACATTAGGGTTAGGTAATGCTGCTAATAAGATCTTTGTGTGTGTTCACCCTTTGATGGACAGGCACATTGTCCAAGAACTGTTCCTTCCTTGCACCCTATAATTGCTGGGATTGGCTCCAGCTGCCCCACAAACCTGCCCTGGGTAACCCGGTTTGGAAGGAAGATGGATGGATGTATGATTTCATGCTGTGTTATGATTAACTGTTAATGCTGCTCATATTAACCCACCCTACCAACAAGAAGTCTGGCCATATTTTAACAAGCTCTGTTACCCAAGGACAGGAAAAGGCTAATGACCCCTTATTCCTAACAATAACAAAGTCACCTCTGTGAAAATGAAAGCGCTGGAGGTTATCATGGAAGAGGTAGGATAAACACAATCCGAGAAGGACAGTGCTTCTTTGCTACGCTCCACCTACGCTCGAATCCGAAGCATCGCAGTAGCTGACAGGGTTAGTGGTGTTCGCACGTGCCTTTGGTACTTTCGGAGCACACAGTCATCCCGCGGTGTAGAATGCGCAGCTGGGAATTACGGGATTCGTCGGGATCATTAGAGGTATTACTAAACTGAAAAGGCACAAACATAACAAGCGTACGGCTCCGCTGATAAGTGCTTGAGAAGGTGGCATTCCGTAAATTCTGATGTACCCCCACCCCTCTATAACATGTTCTTAGTTTTTTAGGTGACCTCCCAAGTCTCAATAAATGCCACTTCACTGATGAGTTATGCCAATAAAATGCCACGCGACAATGATCAAGTTCCACGCGTGCCCCGTTCAAGCGTGCAGGGTGGGCAGCGTGACCGCGACCCCCCCTTCCCTTTACCACCACCACCACCAACGCCCCCGCCCGCCCTCGCGCCACTGTCAACGCAGAGGCCGGTCCACGAGAGGCGCTTTTCCGCTCGCCCTATCCGGAGGAACGTACCTTACACTTAGAACAGCGCACCTCTAGCAGAAATATTCAACGTGCGTTATTCATGCGCACCCTGTTTGCGTGTTTTTTTCTCTCACCGCCCCCCTCATCTAGTCACGTGATAATTTTTCCAGGTTTTTTTTTTTTTTTCTTCACTCGTCCCTCTCATCCACGGACAAAACAAGCTCAATGTGTCAGACTTGAGCAACCAATACGCAGAGCAATAGAACGAATGAGGGCGGGCTTACTGCCGAGGTATCCGGGGTAGATTGGTTCACCTCCAGGAGATACAAACTTCCAGCAGCACCAGTCCCCACCCCTCCCCTTTACTTCCGAAGTGACTTCCCGTTAGTAACTTTATAATGAATCGCCACAAAAGTTTAAAGCAATGCCATGAAGTCACTACGAAAAAAAAGGTTTTTGCGGGTTTCCCACCTCCTTGACCACAGGCCTGCTTAGGCGTATGTAGAAGAGCTGATAAACTCAAACCGCGATGGCGGGAGACCACAAGTACTGGGGTATATTACCCCAAGCTGCATAATTAGCGCGCGTGCGCAGCAGATCTGCCAGTCGTTAAGGTTTGCGCGTTAGTGCGCCGTTTATGGATGCGAGATTTGCACAGATTTTACGGTTAGATGCAGAATAGGACGAAACCATCTCGATATTTCGTCGTAATTGCCTTATTCATCGTCCACACACCGGTGTCGGTGTTTTCCTTTTCAATGCTGGCATCAATCTCGTATCAGTGAATCAGGAGGCAGTGGGCAGAAAAACTGAAATGATTTCAAAGCGTTCATATATTCTTATGAACACAATATAAGTTGTAAACGTTGTTTGACAGGTATATATTCACATCATTTACTTTCCAGATATAAACCTTCATACCCAATTTGTCTGTTATAGCAAGTGATATGCACAGACCATTGTGAGCAGAGGCTCTGAAAGGGAGAAGGGCCAAATTACAGGACAGCAAATTAACAAATCACTTTTATTTCTTTGCTTTTAATTTGATACGAAATTTGGATGTGACTTTAGAGGCATTGCAGTATTCACAAACTTGGAAAAAAATGTTTGTCTACAAATGCTGATTATGTTAGATTAGCAGAAAGGACACTACACCACCGTCTTTGCTGCACATACAGTGTCGTATGAAAAAGTTTGGGAACCCCTCTTAATTCTTTGCATTTTTGTTTATCATTGGCTGAGCTTTCAAAGTAGCAACTTCCTTTTAATATATGACATGCCTTATGGAAACAGTAGTATTTCAGCAGTGACATTAAGTTTATTGGATTAACAGAAAATATGCAATATGCATCATAACAAAATTAGACAGGTGCATAAATTTGGGCACCCCAACAGAGATATTACATCAATACAGACCTCAGTATGTGCGTCTCGGGAACTGCACGTCTGACATTGTGGTCAGCAACACAGGAGCGCCACAAGGGACTGTACTTTCTCCGGTCCTGTTCAGCCTATATACATCGGACTTCCAATACAACTCGGAGTCCTGCCACGTGCAAAGGTTCGCTGATGACACTGCTATCGTGGGCTGCATCAGGAGTGGGCAGGAGGAGGAGTATAGGGACCTAATCAAGGACTTTGTTAAATGGTGCGACTCAAACCAACTACACCTGAACACCAGCAAAACCAAGGAGCTGGTGGTGGATTTTATGAGGCCCAGACCTCTCATGGACCCCGTGATCATCAGAGGTGACTGTGTGCAGATGGTGCAGACCTATAAATACCTGGGAGTGCAGCTGGATGATAAATTAGACTGGACTGCCAATACTGATGCTCTGTGTAAGAAAGGACAGAGCCAGTTATACTTCCTTAGAAGGCTGGCGTCCTTCAACATCTGCAATAAGATGCTGCAGATGTTCTATCAGACGGTTGTGGTGAGCGCCCTCTTCTACGCGGTGGTGTGCTGGGGAGGCAGCATTAAGAAGAAGGACACCTCACGCCTGGACAAACTGGTGAGGAAGGCAGGCTCTATTGTTGGCACGGAGCTGGACAGCTTGACATCTGTGGCAGAGCGACGGGCGCTCAGCAGGCTCCTGTCAAACATGGAGAATCCACTGCATCCCCTGAACAGTATCATCTCCAGACAGAGGAGCAGCTTCAGTGACAGACTGCTGTCATTGTCCTGCTCCACTGACAGACTGAGAAGATCGTTCCTCCCCCAAACTATGCGACTCTTCAATTCCACCCGGGGTGGGGGTGGGGGGGTAAATGTTAACATTATACAAAGTTATTGTCTGTTTTTACCTGCATTGTTATCAATCTTTAATTTAATATTGTTTGTTTGTATCAGTATGCTGCTGCTGGAGTATGTGAATTTCCCCTTGGGATTAATAAAGTATCTATCTATCTATCTATCTAATACTTAATAGAGCCTCCTTTTGCAAATATAACAGCCTCTAGACACCTCCTATAGCCTTTGATGAGTGTCTGGATTCTGAATGGAGGTATTTTTGACCATTCTTCCATACAAAATCTCTCCAGTTAAATTTGATGGGTGCCGAACATGGACAGTCTGCTTCAAATCATCCCATAGATTTTCAATGATATTCAAGTCAGGGGACTGTGACAGCTATTCCAGAACATCGTACTTCTCCCTCTGCACGAATGGCTTTGTGGATTTCGAACTGTGTTTTGGGTCATTGTCTTGTTGGAATATCCAACCCCTGCGTATCTTCAACTTTGTGACTGATGCTTGAACATTATACTGAAGAATTTGTTGATATTGAGTTGAATTCATCCAACCCTCAACTTTAACAAGGGCCCCAGTCCCTGAACTAGCATCACAGCCCCACAGCATGATGGAACCTCCTCCAGATTTGACAGTAGGTAGCAGGTGTTTTTCTTGGAATGCGGTGTTCTTCTTCCGCCATACAAAGCGCTTTTTGTTATTACCAAATAACTCAATTTTTGTCTCATCAGTCCAAAGCACTTTTTTCCAAAATGAATCTGTCTTGTCTAAATGAGCATTTGCATACAACAAGCGACTCTGTTTGTGGCGTGAGTGCAGAAAGGGCTTCTTTCTCATCACCCTGCCATACAGATGTTCTTTGTGCAAATTGCGCTGAATTGTAGAATGATGTACAGATACACCATCTGCAGCAAGATGTTCTTGCAGGTCTTTGGAGGTGATCTGTGGGTTGTCTGTAACCATTCTCACAATCCTGCGCATATGCCACTCCTGTTTTTTTCTTGGCCTGCCAGACCTGCTGGGTTTAATAGGCCTGTGGCCTTCCATTTCCTGATTACATTCCTTACAGTTGAAACTGACAGTTTAAACCTCTGAGATGGCTTTTTGTAGCCTTCCCCTAAACCAGGGATGTGCAAAGTCATTCCTGGAGGGCCGCAGTGGCTGCAGGCTTTTGTTCCAACCCAATTGCTTAATAAGAAGCACTTATTGCTCTAGAAACACTTCTGCTTCATTTTAGTTATCTCCCTCGTTAAGATTTTGAACCCTTATTGCTTATTTAAGTCTTAAACAGCTGCATTCTTGGTTTTTAATTGCTCCTTATTAGCAATAAGATGCAAATGACAAAAGAAACCAGCAGTTATCCATTTTGCTTGTTACCCTTTACACCTGTGTGTATTTATCATGCACTATTTGGTTTAATTAAATACTTGGAAGGAAAGAGAAGACAAAAAAGTCAAGGATTGAGAATTACCCATCCGTTTTACACTTCAAAATATTTGGATATCTTTAGAATGGAAAAAAAAATCTAGGATTTGAGAATGACTTGACATAGCAGAGTTAAAGCACTAAAAAGCCATGAAATGTAATTATTGGCAAGGATTGTTTTCTAATTAAACAACTGGGTTGGAATAAAAACCCGCGGCCACTGCGGCCCTCCAGGAATGGCTTTGCACACCCCTGCCCTAAACCATGAGACTGAACAATCTTTTTTTTCAGATCTTTTGAGAGTTGCTTTGAGGATCCCATGCTGTCACTCTTCAGAGGAGAGTCAAAGGGAAGGAAGCACAACTTGCAATTGACCACCTTAAATAACTTTATATCTCATGATTGGACACACATGTCTATGAAGATCAAGGCTTAACAAGGTAATCCAACCAATTTGGTGTTGTAAGTAATCAGTATTGAGCAGTTACAGGCATTCAAATCCACGAAATTACAAGGGGACACACATTTTTGCACAGCCAGTTTTTCACATTTGATTTAATTTCATACAACTAAATACTGCTTCACTAAAAATCTTTGTTTGGAAAACAGCCCAGTACTCAGATGTTCCTAGGAAATGAAAGACATGCCACTGTTATCTTTTATGTTGAAAGTAGAGTCACTTATTATGCAGGCTGAGAGGGGTTCCCAAACTTTTTCATATGACTGTAAACTTTAATTTCCAAATACAGCACATGTTAACAAGACAAAAGAGTAAATCCAAAAATTAATTTCTAGTTACTTAAAGTACCAAATCAACCTTCACAGAAAGAGTGCACATCACAGAACATCAAATCAAGCATTTCTTTTTCTCCATATTGCGGGGTCAGACCTTAAGTAAGCCACTAGAACTGATCATCTGGTACTGTATATCACCCTTGTTTTTGTGCATTAAACCTTTCAGCCAGGAAAAGTAAAATTATTACGATCGAGAACCCTGATGTACAATGATTTTATATACAGTATGTATAAAGGTCTCTTGATTAGAAAAGCAAAATAATAATACCATTTTGTTTTGAGGTGCTGTCAACGTTTGGGTTTTATGACAAAATCTTCCTTTAGGATCCCATATTTTGATTGGATGGAATCAAAATATCTGAGAGCAATTCTTCCCATAATGATTTGTGACTATGGACTTAACCAAACTGAGTTCATCAGTTATAATAATAATAATAATAACAATAAGTTGCATTTATAGAGCACCTTTCACAAACCCAAGGTCATGTTACAAAGTTGCTGTTGATACAGGCAATGTGGCTTAGATTTTCAGCAGTTAGTACAGTGTTGAAAGCACTACATTAGCATTCACCTCTGTGAACATTCCCAGCATTGCTTGGGCACTATTCTTTGGGCAGCTATATGCAGACTGAAATACTCTCAGCTCTGTCAGTAGAACTTACCTGATTTTTGCTCACGTAGACACTGAGACACAGAGATGTGTTCTCACAGGCACCTGAAGTTTTGCGATGCTTTGGTTGGTTGCAATGTATTTGAGCTGATAGGCAAAAAATGCTGCAAAAAACAGTGTATACAGTAAATCTCTGATACTTTTTTAAAATGGGGACCAGTTGATGACATTAAAAAGCCAACTAGAAAAGCTGCTGTTGTAAGCAAAATGAATCTGTGTGGCTTGTGTGCAACCATCACAGCTACCTTCCACATCATAAAACCCACAGTTCCTGCACACAGAGACTTATTATACATTTTTGTGTCGAATTAATAGCAATAATTATCATAGACTACATATGGGACAGGAAACAGTAGCTTACATAATATTAACAACGCACGTTGTTTATCACTGCTTCTTACGTAGAAACAAAGGTGCACATTGAGCTCAGAAGTGATCACTCATATACTAATGGGAGAAATGGAAGCTGGGTTCAATGAGAGGAAAGGGGCAAGGGCTTGAACCACTGTAGCCCCTCATCTGCGCATGTTTCTGATTACAGTGTCACAAGGATCCCTATACAAGTGGCAAAATCAGCCCTGGACAGGATGACTGTACATCACACATATTTGTACTGAAACACTTTATAATTGCATTTGGTAGAACACACATGACTTTGTGATGTTAGAGAAATGCAACTGAACCGCAGGAGAATGTACAAACTCCACACAGGAGTATAATACTGGGCATTGGAGCTTAGAGGCAGCAGTGCTAACTACTGGGCAGCTCTTCTAAAATTCTACAGCTCTGATACTTTAAATGCAAAATTAAAATTTAAAGAATTACTACTGATGTAGCAATAATTCAATAAAACTTTGAGTAAAACAAAATGTACTCATGTCTAAGGAAGTAAATGAGGCAAACAATCATACAGATGAGAATTGGTCACATTATGATGTACACTAAGAAGAAGGGCAATGTTCATTGACTGTTGGCTAAACAGTAACATCTATTCTCATTGCCCTTTTTTGTCTGTCCTGTATCGGTGTTGTTTGCTGTAAAAATGCTATATAAAATAATCGATAGGAAGGTATATTTAGTAAAGGATAAAGGTTCTATAAAAGTCCTCTTTAAATGTCATTAAGTATTTAGTATTGTCATTTACATTTCAAGGGCGGCACTGTGGCGCAGTGATAGCGCTGCTGCCTCGCAGTAAGGAGACCTGGGTTTACTTCCATGTCCTCCCTGCGTGGAGTTTGCATGTTCTCCCTGTGTCTGCGTGGGTTTCCTCCTGGTGCTCCAGTTTCCTCCCACAGTCCAAAGACATGCAGGTTAGGTGCATTGGCGATCCTAAATTGTGCTTGGTGTGTGGGTGTGTGTGGGCTGGCACCCTGCCCAGGGTTTTTTCCTGCCTTGTGCCCTATGCTGGCTGGGATTGGCTCCAGCAGACCCCCCTTGTGTTAGGATATAGCGGGTTGGACAATGACTGACTGATTTACATTTCACACAATGCTATTCTCATTTGTTTACATTCCCGAGCTTCAGCAAAGAATTTCCCTATTCCTGAGTGTATTGTTTTCAAATCACATTCATCAGTGCTCATCTTTAACTAGGGACTGCACCTCAGCATGGCATGGACACTAAAACTACCTAATTAGCTGAGCTAATGGAGATCTTCTGGAGCGCAAACAGGTCACATTGCTTTATATGCCAATGATAATCCTATCAGTGCATTCAAACAGACTCATATGATGAACACTTCCATGGTATTAAAAAGTATCATATTCATATTGTCACACACGTGTGAGTAGGCGGTAGCTAAAGGGCCTGAATAACTGTAATTCCTCAACAGACCAGGGGGCGGAGGGGTGCGCTGACTGTCTCTGTTAGCTTCTTGCAGAGCATTCTTGGGAAAACCCATGAGGGTCTGGCGCCTCTGATGATGTCACTTCCGGTCCCGATGACATCACTTCCAGGTCTGATGCCTCTGATGATGTCACTTCCGTTCCCAATGACATCACTTCCAGTTCCGGCCCCAATGATGGCATCACTTCCTGTACTGGCCTTTAAAGCCGCCATCTTGCCTCCAAACAATCAATTCTGTCTTGGACTCAGACCAGTGAATATCTCTGTTCAATTTCAAACCTATTTTGCAGCTATGGAACAATATATGGGTGGGTGACCCAAACCTTTATGATATCTTTGTCTCATCCTTATCTATACTAATTAATAAAAGGCAAAGCCCTCACTGACTCACTGACTCACTGACTGACTGACTGACTGACTGACTGACTGACTGACTCACTCACTCACTCACTCACTCACTCACTCACTCACTCACTCACTCACTCACTCATCACTAATTGTCCAACTTCCCGTGTAGGTGGAAGGCTAAAATTTGGCAGGCTGATTCCTTATAGCTTACTTACAAAAGTTAGGCAGGTTTCATTTCGAAATTCAACGCGTAATGGTCATAACTGGAACCTCTTTTTTGACAATATACTGTAATGGACGGCAGCTTGATGGCCGTGGGAGGCGGAGTTGAGTGTCACGTCATCACGCCTCCCATGTAATCACGTGAAAAGACTGTGAATGCAGTAGGGAGAAATGAAGTAAGAGCCGCAAACAGCGAAGAACAAAAAATTCATTAAACATTTGAGAAGGGAGCGAGTGAAGCATACAAGCATCTTCATAAGGGAAACAAAGCACCGTGTAAAACATAAGTTTAAATTAAGTTTATTGAAACGCTCCCGTTAAGGATTGCAATAACATATTCGCGAGATAAAAGAACGCAGTAGGGAGAAATGAAGGAAGAGCCGCAAACAGCGAAGAACAAAAAATTAATTAAACAATTGAGAACGGAGCGAGTGAAGCATAAAAGCATGTTCATAAGGGAAACAAAGCACAGTGTAAAACGTAAGTTTAAATTAAGTTTATAGAAACGCTCCCGCTGCGGATTGCAATAACATATTCGCGAGATAAAAGTTTAATGAGAAGACACGAGGTATAAACGAACCACACGCCGTGGCGCAACGTCAGGGGCAACAGTTTCAACCATTCTATGATCTGCTTCTCGCAACTGAAAGACGGCACATGGCGGATGTTAGCCGACTTGCTGACTGCAACGTTAGGGGCTTCAACTCTGGCGCTGACGATAGAGATTCGATTCACGAGAGGGGATGCAGTGAGTGTGTATGCCTGATGAGCCCAGAATTAGGGAGAAACACGTGTCGCATACTCTTTGCATTATTTGAAAGTAAACTATTAAAACCATTCTATGATCAGCTTCTGGGAACAGAAAGAGGGCACGTGGCGGATGTAAGGCGACTTCCTGACCAACCACAAGCGTAACCTGGCAGGTAACCACCCATACAGTCAGATTGTGATTCAGAAAACGAATGCCATGAATGTAATTACCACGATCTACATACTGTCAAATAAACGAAACACACGCCGTAGCGCGACAGCTGTGAAAAGCGAGGTTCAGAAAAAAACAGATCCTTAACAAATTGTTATTGGTATATTTTCGATCCGTTTAAAAAGGTTTTCTTTTCTTATTAAAAAATTAAAAGCAGTACTTCGCCGCAACGAACCGCGAGAATTTGGCTATATATATCTGCTTCTCGCAATTAAAAGAGGGCACGTGGCGGATTTTAGACGACTTCATGACCAAACTTAAGTGTTACATGCCAGGTAGGGTTACCACTTTTAATACAAAAAAATAAGGGACGCATACTGCAGCGGGTGCCACATCCCAGTGCCAACACTTTGCAGACTGTACTTAAAAGACCCGCCCTCCTCACTGGACAGTTAAAAAGACCAATCAAACTAACGATGACATCAAGTATTACCCAATCAAAAGTAGGAAAGGAGGCATCTTCATAAAATGCGTGTGGGATGATTTGCATGAGACGCTGCTTTAAAAAAAATGCTAAAAAAAATACGGGACAAATCCCGTCCCGTATTGATTCAAAACGGGACGCGCAATTTCATTCTCAAATGCGATTCCGTATTTTAAAGGACGGGTGGCAACCCTACAGTGCCAGGTAACCACCCATACAATCAGATTGTGATTCAGACTAGGAATGCAATGAATGTAATTACCCCGATCTACATACAAGGCGAAAGTCTTGCAACATTCAAAGATGATGGTTTGGGATAACTACACCATACAACATAAAAGAGCTTATGAAGCCTTGAACCGAAAAAAGCAAGATCTCAGAGATCGTAAAAAAAAAAAAATAGGAGGTAATGTCGTTTTACTCGCTGTAGATTTTAGTCAAACATTACCAGTTATTCCACGAGGGAGACCAGCAGATGAACTCAACGCGTGTTTAAAATCCATGCTTCTCCCACGCTCGGTTATATGTCGCGTGTTCTCGGGTAGGTGCACCAAAAAATGTATACATTTAAGCATGTAATGGGCAAACAAAAAAATGAGGTATACCCGAAGGCACTGCAGTAGTACTTAATGTAACTTAACTTCTTAAATGTTAATGTTTTACTGTTTAATAATTTATACGCTTCTTATATGTTGTTCAAATTCTTTTATCAAAATACCAGTGACAGCGCAATGCACGATAACATGGAGTGAATACACCATACGCATCCGCCCACGGCCGCCCTGGTGTGCGCAGATAGGAGTTGATTCTACAATAAAATAAAATAAAGATAAAAAGAGTAATACAATCATCACCCATAAAGCGGATAGTAGACGTGGCGTACTATATGTGTACCAGATTTCAAGTCAATAGGTGAAACGGTTTGC